>NC_041359.1:25120112-25145112 GCF_900634415.1 Cottoperca gobio
TGATCCAAAATGCAGCGGCACGTGTATTGACAAGAACAAGGAAACGGGATCATATTACTCCTGTATGAGCTGCTCTGCACTGGCTCCCGGTAAAATACAGAATAGAATTCAAAATCCTTCTTCTGACTTACAAATCAATTAATGGTCAGGCTCCAGCATATCTTAAAGATCTCATAGTACCTTATAAACCAACTACAGCATTACGCTCCCAGACTGCAGGGTTACTTGTGGTTCCTAGAGTCTCTAAGAGTACAATGGGAGCCAGAGCCTTCAGCTATCAAGCTCCTCTCCAGTGGAACCAGCTTCCAGTTTGTGTTCGGGAGGCAGACACACTCTCCACATTTAAGAGCAGGCTAAAGACTTTCCTTTTTGATAAAGCTTATAGTTAGGGCTGGCTCAGGTTTACCTTGGATCAGCCCCTAGTTATGCTGCTATAGGCTTAGACTGCCGGGGGACACCTCCCTGCTCTCCTCCTTCTCTTCCTCTCTCCTCCCCTCCCTCTCTTCTTCTCCCTCTCTATCTGTATGCATTTATGTAAATGTAGTCACTAACTCATCATCCGGGGCATCATCCCCGGAGTTTCTGTGTCTCATGTGGCAGGTTGCCACTGATAAAGTTTACGTCAGGATCATGAATCGTGGCTGCGCCTGCTGACTCTGGTCCTGCTGGACACCGGGAAGCCTTATTGACATTTTCCTGGATTCATCCAAACTTTCTCTTTTTTCAACACATCATTTCTGTCAAATGTTGTATTTGTACTATGTTGTTTATCCTGTACACACGACATCTATTGCACGTCTGTCCGTCCTGGGAGAGGGATCCCTCCTCAGTTGCTCTCCCTGAGGTTTCTTCCATTTCTCCCCCTTTAATTATGGGGTTTCTTTTAGGAAGTTTTTCCTTGTGCGATGCGAGGGTCTAAGGACAGAGGATAGAGGGTCTAAGGACAGAGGGTCTAAGGACAGAGGGTCTAAGGACAGAGGGTCTAAGGACAGAGGGTGTCGTAACCTGTACAGTCTGTAAAGCACACTGAGACAAATGTATAATTTGTGATATTGGGCTATACAAATAAATTTGATTTGATTTGAAGCTCGCTCAATATCTTCAAAAGTAAACTAAAAACATATCTCTTTACTTTAGCCTTGTTTTCTTTGGGAGGCCGGTAAAGAGTGCATTCCAGTAATCGAGTCGACTTGAGACTCTAATGTAATATTTTCACTTCCATTTACTGAGCCTCCACATTTGAAAAGCTTTAGTTCAAATGATGATCTTCTAAGTGCAGTTTATGTTCAAACAGAATGTTTTCTTTTGACTTTCTCAGAATGACAGAAGCTTTAATCCTCTGAAAACAAACTGAAGTACAAGATCCCAACAGACGAGGCAGGTACGCTATGAATTAATACATGCAAGAAGAATATGTTGTACAGACAACATCCTGATGATTCATCTGTTCTTAGTCTTACCAGTAGTTGAGCTGAACAATGTGAAGTTTATCTTCAGGGTGGCACGAGATGAAAGTCACACGGTCATTAAAATCTCAGGATCTGATTGTTGTTGAAGCTTCAGGCTTAACTGTTGGACTTCTCCATCTTTAAGGAAAAATAATCTGAGTGATCAGAAAGAAAAGGTTTCTTGTAAAAAGCGCTTTTGAGTCAAAAACAATGTTAGTCTGAAGCTCCATGGAGTAGCTCTTCTGGAGCTTTCTGTCCTATCATATGATCTTCATCACCGAGCTCAGTCATGGAATTGTAGAAGTTCAAATTTCCATTTTTGCCGACCACGTTAAGGAGTTCTTACCCACGGTGGTTTAAAAGTTAAGCTTTGAAACTGCGTCTTCTGAGGAATATTATGTGATGCGCTCGAAAGCTCCAGAACTGATGCGAAATGGACTTTTTAGTGAGATTATTTTCCTTAAATTTGCTAGTTCCAAAATCAAGAATAAACTGTAAACCTTGAAGTCAATCCAACGTTTGTCTCCCTAAACAGGCGTGTAGTGTTGAGGATCAGAGCCCCATCGTCGCCCCTGGAGCGTGACGATGATCACTGAGATCTTCATCGTGTCGCTGGCGGTTCTGCTGCTGTCTCTGCTGATTCTGCTGATTCTCTGCTGGGTCCTCACACACAGCAGAAGCAGGTGACAACTGATCAGCAGCTCAAATCAACATCCAAAGTTATTATTATTCACATTTGGCTGATTGAGGATTTTATTGTCGTTTCAAACCTGTGTAGTTTAGTTTGGTTGATTCCGGTTTCCTCGTCACAAGACGTGTGTAAACAAAAGGTTTAGGTAAATCAACGTCCTAATATAAACACTTAAATAGTTCTTAATTAAATCATTAGTTCCTGAAAGCACCTTAACCCTAACCCAGTGCAGGGAAATGTAAGTTGACAACTTCTGCAGGTCTGAATGTCAGTTCTGATTCCTCAGAAACTTCACAGAGATAAAGATCTCAGCTAGACAACCCGCTCGTGTCCTCATTGTCAGAACCGAACCAGACCACGCCCACAAGCTGCTGGACGGGCTGCTGGACCGAATCTTTCTCCAGGCAGAACCCGGATCAGAACCTGGAGAGGATCTTGAAGAAGTACTTGAATCAGTTTCTGGATCAGAGCCAGAGGTTTCAACAGCAGCTTCTCTTCCCAGCAGAGGTGTTAGTGAATGATACCTTCTCTATACACACTGTAAATATAATCAAAAAAAGACATTTGACATAGAACAATTATCTTTTCCTTCATGAGATGTATTTCTGTTGGAGTAAAAGCTGAATCAGCAAAAACTAAAACTAAAACTGCATCAGAATTAAGTTTAGAGCATTGAAAGAAGTTGAAGCGGCAGCGGAAACAGAATCACTGAAAGACATTTCCGTTTTCATTTCAAAATAAAAGCCCTGAATTGTTTTTCTGTGGACAGAAATCCCTTCATTTAACACAAGGCTTTTATTCTGAAATATTTACAGGACAGTAATGTGGAAAATTATGGCTCTAATTTTTAGTTGTGGATTATTATTGTTAACAAATAAGCACACACTTTTTATATTTTCTTTTGTCTAAAATAAATATAAATGACAAGTATAATTAAATTAAATTAGGGTCAGACAAAGTGCACTTAAAGTCGATTTAATTGAAAGCGCTGGAAATAGTTGAAGTGTCATTTGAGGTTTAAGTCCTCTCAATAAATAGAGGCACACCATTTTACATTAAGGATGTTTCTAATTGAATACATGAAACACAAGTAGATAAAGAATAACATACAAGCGACACGTTTCTAAGTGATTTTGTCTTTAATTTGAACTTGTAATGACGTGAAAGTCGTTCTCTGCACCTCCAGTTCAGTCAGCAGCAGCTCAACCTGCTGGCGCTGACATGAACTACAGATGATTTAGACAAAACTGTGAAAGTCTGAATTATTCTGGTGTTATGTAACTTTGACTGAAGCTTAATGTCGATTTGTTTCTTTCTCCTGAAGCAGCGAAAACTCTTCGGAACAAACTGTGGAAATGGATCAGTGTTGCAAGTCCTCCTGCAGGTGAGAAGAAAAGTCTGTGGATCAAAAGTCACATTCCTATTTACATAAAACAAAACCATAAATACAGAAATAATAAACAGAAGCCTTTTATACAAGGTGACGTATGTAATACATTTGCTTCAGGTGATTTTCATCATTATTATTATATTTCCCTCATTTCTGTCACTTATTAATTTATTATAGTGAAACTTAATTATATCTTATAAATCAATATAATAAATGCATTGATGTCTTTCTCTCCAGCACCTCCTCCTTCTCCTCCTCTTCCTTCTCCTCCTCCTTCTCCTCCTCCTTCTCCTCCTCTTTCTCCTCCTCCTCCTCCTTCTTCTCCCACCAATCAGGATCAAACTGACGACCTCAGCGTTTGGTGGTCGGATGCATCGCAGCATATGTTTCACTCCTCTCACGGCGCCTCCGGCAGTGCAACGTGGAAAGAGAAGCAACATGATGAGTCACAGTTATAGAGAAAGATAAAGAAATCAACAAGATGATAAAAGGCTTTTTATTTTAGGAATTACATTTATATACACTGACTTACGTTTGAGAGATAAATGTGTCAAAATAAAACTGAATATAAAAGGAGGAGCTGCTTGTGTCTACTTCTGTCTGAAATCAAGGACGGGTTGTTTCAATAAACGCTAAAGATGAATAAATAAACTCCATCTGAGCTCAGCTGACCCTCACTGTCAGTGGGTAATACAGTCCGCCTGCAGAGGGAGTGATGGAGCTGCAGCTGGTTGATACGAGAGCTTGATGATCAGCGATTGGCTTCTGTGCTGAGAGCAACTGTATTTCAGGATGACTGGATTGGATGAGATGATGGTGTTCTGGCAGGAAACTCCTCCTCGTGAGTTTTAAACTTTTAAACTGAGGGGGTGGATGAAGTCTAAACATCTGTGATGTGTTGAGTTTCAGTCAGAGAGACTCACGCTGACACAGAGGAAGTGTGTTGCTCTGTCATCTAGTTTTCCATGTCAGCTCACGCCAGGAGACAAGAGAACAAAGTATGAAAAATGAAGAATGATGTAGAGTTTCTAAATATCTCATAATGACTTTATGAATCCAAATGAAGAGAAGCTAAGTCATAAGGACTTTAACACCCAGTGGGAATCATGTAATGTTTTATATGTAAATGAGTTTGAACTGTTTTATGAAGCCAAGTCTTTTGGGTCGTACAGGAAGTGGCCAAAAATGTTCCCTAAAGCAACTCAACCCTCCACAAAGACACTGATAAAACAACACACACACACACACACACACACCCTCACACTCCCTCCTCAGTTATCTGTTTCTTCTCTGCTGTCGCTCTAACACACACACACACACACACACACACACACACACACACACACACACACGCGAGCGCGCGCTCACACAGAGGGAGGTAGATAACTCTGTGATTCCACTGCTGAATTTTTAACGCTGTTGTGGAACTTTTTTTTTCCATGCGGGTTACTGTGGCACCAGGGTACTGTTACACGGACAGAGACACGGGTTCAGTTCTGTTGTTTACTGAGGCTGGACGGACACGGGACTGTTCATGGGGAGTACGGTGAGTTGCTCTCTCTGTTTCATGTTATTTTCTGTCTTTATTTCTTCTTCTTTTTCACATGAAATTGATGTTTTCACACGTTAATTATTATCTCACACTAATATCACAATGTAACTTTCTGATATTTTACATACAAAAACACAATTTTCACATTTAGTATCAAATGTCACATTTACATATCGACACATTGTTAGACAGAATTCACGTGATAAACATTTCTCATATAAAGTTTGATTTGGATTTGTGAAAACATTTCTTCTTCTTTTTTTTAAATAGGGAGTTTCTGTTTGATGTCACTTCACTTATAGTTCATTATCTCTTTTCAACTATCTCACGAACAGTCGTGAACTGCGTGACATTTTACAGTAGATGAGCGACCTCTGACCTTTGACCTCCTGACTGCTGCATGTAGTTCTGTTGTGGATGAAGTTATTAAAAAATAATATTATTATATAATATAATAATATTTTTCAAGCCGTTAACATAGTGCAACATAAGTCACTGTAAGTAGTTCTATCTACTCCCAAATACAGGAGCTCTGAGCTGGTCTAACTCACCCTCACTATCACTGACTGTGTACTTGGCGCCTTTAACCTCTTGAATTATTTATTGTAGGAGGTTTGTTTGTGTGCCTGTGCTCTCTTGTGCATACTAGAGGGTTTCTAGTAGTCTAATCTGTTTGATTTCAGCTGCTCCCAGTCTACATTGTTCATTGTAACAGATCTTTGTTTTATTTATTTAAAGTTCACTTCCCAACATGACACTAAGCATGCTCAGTGTCATCGTGAATGTAAAGGGGTGTCACAGGATCATCAGTCTTATCTTTCTAACATGTTCCATGACTACTCTTCATAAGGAATGACGTACCTGCTCACAAGGGTTTATTCTAACTCTACGTTGGAGGCATGGTGCCTTGTTTTCACTTAGTAAAGGTGTAACTCCCATTCAAAGTTATGTTGGAAGTTAAACACAGCTGGTGCAACATGTGAGTCTTCATGAGCTTCATTTTATCGAACAGGTTGAACTTTGAACTGAAGACAAAAGTCACCAATAACAAATGATAGTGTCTTTTTTAAGTGCAGTTTTCTAGTAATACTCTCTTTCAACTCACTCAAGTATCCCTTAGTGCCAAACCGCAGTCTTTTCTTCAATGTGTTCATCGTAAATCGTCATCGCGAATGCAATGACCTGTCGTTTCTGCAGTAAAATTGTCGCCACCATAACTTCAAAGCCAGAATCCCATTGGACGTTGTGAAGTTCAACGTATTAAGAGTCAAATTTCACCCTGAAACCAGGCAGAAGATAAGCAGAGCGTGTTGGAGTTTACATTAGTTTAATCTCATTTAAATATGAAGTCTCTTAACATTTGGACAAAATGTCAGCGTACAGCACAAATGTCGTACTTGCACTTTTGGGTGTATAAACCCTGAGAGCTAACGCAGTGTTTCACCGCCCTCTCTGGTTAAAGGTTGCACCTGATGTCACAGTGTACTGACACACGTCTACATCGCTGCAGCGAGACGAAGTTAAACTACTGGAGGGCGCCATCTTTGCTCTATCTTAGAAAATGGACAGAAAACTCTAAAAACAGCTTTATGCTTCGTCTTTTCAGAAAGACTGAGATGAAGTTGTTTTAAAGAATGATAAAGACCATCGTGAACCAGACTTTATTGTGAAACCTGAACTCTCGCGTCTCCTCCCTCAGGCCCGTCCTGATGCCAGTATCGTAGCACCATGACCCTGAACACTCAGAGAGAGAAGGAGCCCCTGCGGCGGCGAGACAGCACACCGATTCCTCCCACCCACTTCTACCAGCACCCGTCCTGGACTCGGGACCTCCAGGACCCTCGGCTCCCCAGCAGCACCCAGCGCAGCCACCCTTCCCTGGGACAGTCAGCGTCCTACCACCCTGGAGATAACTCCCTTCACTACCGCGCCCAGTGGAGCTCGGACTCGGACGACGACTCGCAGAGCGACTCGGACTGTGTTTACAGAGTGGTGTTGCTGGGCGACCACAGCGTCGGAAAGACCAGCCTCGCAGGAATCTTTGCTGGGATCACAGAGAAAGATGAACAACCTGGAGGTGGGATGTTACGCTTGGTTGTCTGATTCATCTGGTTTGTCTGTAAACGAGACGATGTAACTTCTAAAAGACTTAAAAAAGACATAACTTCTTTTATAGATAACATTTTGAATTCATGAGCAATAAACCGCGAGTTCAACACTCGCAGGTTTCGCTGCCACATCCTTTCTTGGTCTGGAAGCTCATGGTGGCTGATTTGAGTGAACTCTAGATGGATACTGCTGTGAGTCAAGGTTATCAACTCAAACAGTAACAACTGATTGTGTTAAAGGAAACAATGTGTTAAAGGAAAAGTTTGACATTTAGGGAACTACGCTTGTTGCCACAAGTTAGATAAGAAGATTAATACCACTCTCATGTCTGGACAGTAAATAGCATATGAAGCTACAGCCAGCAGCTAACTTAGCTTAGCATAAAGACTCAGGGGGAAACAGTTTGCCTGGCTCGGTCAAAAGGTGATCTCTACAATCAGATCTGTGTGCAGAACCTGAAGGAACGGGACAGGACTTTGCTTTGGAAGTGTTCTGCTTTGTGTTTGTAGTCTGAGCAGTTTTGATCACATAGAGCAGGCTTTGGTTGAATGCAGGTAAACAAAATGTGTTTTGTCATTTTAACTTTGTGCCGGCTAAATGTTGGTGTTGGTTATTGCGCTTGGTTACAGAAAACAGTAACTGCCGTGCCCGGCTTCTGATTCTGAAAAGAGAGAAAGATCAGCGCAAGATATATGTTTTCACTGGCAAAAAAAGAGGGAATAAATACAACGCAAACTAAATAAACAACAACAAAACAAAACAAAGGTATCGGCCCAGGATTTCCCAACTGGTGCATCTCTTGTTGTAGCTTTAATACTCCAGCTCAGTCCTCCGCAGCTCAGTTTCTGTCTCTGACTTTGTTCTGTGATCACAACCTTGACCGACCCAACACCATCGATCAGCTCCTGTGTCACGTGTTGGTTGGCCCCAGGCCATGATTGACAGGCTGCATTGATCTGTGACAGTCTGACATGGTGTGCGGGGGCAGAGCCTGCCTGCAGTTAGTTTTCAGTTCGCCTGGTTTACTTTCTGCTTTCGTTTTACATGTTTTATTGGTGTGTGATCGGAGTCCCTTATGCTGCTGTTTGCAAGTCATTAACTGTGTTTTCATTGGTTGTTTTTGTCTCTTTATGATCACAGATATGACAGGCCGCTGTTGTTGGTCCTCCATGTTGTTTATTGTTGTTAGACAAAGCTCACTGCGTGGCTCTAGGGACGAAGATGTTGGCCGGTCAGTACACCACTTTCACCCAGGCTGAAATATCTCAGGTTTTAAAGCAACACTATGTAACTATTTAAAACAGCTTCAAATCATTCTGATGCTACTCTGACTTGTGACTGTTGCTGGTATGTAATCTTGGTGAGCGGGTCGTACAATCTCCGGGAAGGCTTTTACGGCACCAAGTTGGTTTTGGTGAAACTGGATCTGCAGAATTCAGATTTTTAAAAAATGCACCTCAGGAATGCACTGCTGTTGTTTTGTGATGTCTTTCTTGTGCAGCATAAATGCATTTAGTTGACAATAAATTATTCTTGAATCCTTGAGCCTCAGTGTTTAATGCTAATTAATCTGACACATTGTATACATTATACTTTCTAAACATCAGCATGCTAGTGTTGTTATGTTAGCATGCTAACGTTAGCATTTAGCTGAAAACACCGCTGTGTTAAGTACAGCCGTACACAGCTGCAGATTCTCAGGTTTGTTGTGTATTGTTTGTTACAGAGGACACGTACGAGCGCACACTGACAGTGGATGGAGAGGAAACCACACTCATCGTCATGGATACCTGGGAGAACGACAAACTGGTACAGTGCGTGTGCGTGCGTGTGCGTGTGTGTGTTACTGTATGTTATCTTCAATTCGATAAACTTATTATTGCTGATTTATTTTACAGGATACTCTCCTCTTTCTTCACAGTTTCTTTGCATAGCAGTTACATTATTTAAAATACAAATGAGAGTGTCAGGATCACATGAGTTCACTGTGTGTGTGATTAAGCCAAACTTCCTGTTGCTCCTTCACAATAAAAGCCTTCTAGTGGTTCACTGCGTAGAGGCTTTTATTGAGGAACATCAGCAGTTTACATTATTAGTATCTAAACAGGAATATGCAGATGTTCAGATCAGAAAGCAGTGAGTCTGCTGTGTGTTACATGATAATAAGAAGAACACAGCTGAAGAAACAGATTGGTGTTCCCAAATTAAAATCTGGATTTTAAAATGAAAACGTTTCTTTCCCTCCATCTTTATGTCCATGTCTTTGTTCCTGTCAGGAGGGCGCGGACGACTTCTCTCAGGACATCTGTCTGAAGGTCGGGAGTGCTTACGTCATCGTTTACTCCGTCACCGACCGCTCCAGCTTCGACGCTGCCGCTGAGCTCCGTATCACGCTGCGACGCATCCGCCAGGCCGAAAACATTCCCATCATCCTCGTGGGCAACAAGAGCGACCTGGTCCGCTCCAGAGAAGTCGCTGTGGAAGGTAGGGGTCAAAGGTCACAGGGAGTACATACATTGACTGATACATACAACGATTGACTGATGTTTATACAATAATTTATTCTCCTCGTGGACGTGTCTTTTATTTCCCAGAGGGCCGAGCGTGTGCCGTGGTATTTGACTGCAAGTTCATCGAGACATCGGCGTCTCTGCAGCACAACGTGACCGAGCTGTTCGAGGGCGTGATCCGACAGATCCGCCTCCGTCGGGACGGCGGTGAGGCCCTCCAGCGCCGAACCTCCATCTACAAGCGCAAAGAGAGCGTCACCCAGAAGGCTCGCCGCTTCCTGGATCGACTGGTGGCTCGCAACAACCAGCGCATGGCGGTCAAAGTGCGCTCCAAGAGCTGCCACGACCTGGCTGTTCTCTGAAGACACGTGTCCACCAGGAGCACCAGGCTGGAGCGCCTTAGACTCGTTGAAGTTCTCTCTGGTTGGGATATTGGTGGGCGATGGTGGGGATTCTCAAGTTCAGCGAGTTGACAGCAAAAATTATCAGCAGCGAACGCAGTCAGCGGACGGTTACGTACGTCGCCGTGAACTCACTTTCCTGTTCGACCATTTGATCATAAACTTTTTGTGACTTTCCAGATGATCCAAAAAACAGACTTTAATGGATCATCCTTGTTAAAGGATGGATGACTGTGTGTGTGTGTGTGGTGTGTGTGTGTATGTGTGTGTGTGCGTGTGTGTGTGTGTGTGTGTGTGTGTGTGTGTGTGTGTATGTGTGTGTGTGTGTGTGTGTGTGTGTGTGTGTGTGTGTGTGTGTGTGTGTGTGTGTGTGTGTGTGTGTGTGTGTGTGTGTGTGTGTGTGTGTGTGTGTGTGTGTGTGTGTGTGTGTGTGTGTGTGTGTGTGTGTGTGTGTGTGTGTGTGTGTGTGTGTGCGTGTGTGTGTGTGTGTGTGTATGTGTGTGTGTGCGTGTGTGTGTGTGTGTGTGTGTGTGTGTGTGTGTGTGTGTGTGCGTGTGTGTGTGTGTGTGTAAGACTGTTCAGGATGTCCTGTAGTTTCCACTGTGCTGTTCTCCTGAGGTTTCTACTGTTTTTAGTTCAACACTGTGCAGAATAAAGTCTTAAAGGAACAGATCTCAGACATGCAGTAAAGGTAAACACTTCATTTTATTACTTTTCCTTCATTCTTTTATTTTTTTATATATTTTACAAGTAAAATGTGGATTGCTGCAATCATTTTCTGCGTCTGGGAGGCATGTTCCTGTGTTTCAGTTCACCGCAGGTCGCACTTCGTCGCTGCTCTGGTGTGCTTACGCCGTTACATCCTGGATGATAAACATCAGCGGATATAATTATTCGTTTATGATTTTACTAATGTAAAATCACTAGGTGCAATCAAATCTTCTCATGTGTGCTTTGTATTTAGTTTGAATCTCCTTGCTGCAGGGATCACACCTCTGTCTTCCACCTCACGTAAACATCAGGTCGCCTCCTGGATGTTTGCTGTTGCTGTGGTGACGCGTGGTCCGTTAGCCACAGTTGAAGAGAAGGAGGTTTGAGAGGCCGTCATGACGTCAGGGTTGCATGCTGACACCTCTGTCGGGTTGACAAAAAGCAGGCCGAGTGTTTGTCTGATGGGATGGTGTCTTATAACGGGACTTTTCTGCCCTGAGTTTAGTCTCAGGGGAGCCTTGTTACTGACCTGAATACATGTCTGGAAGTTACATTTGAACCAGACTAAAAGTGTGAAGCTCTACTTAGCCACAGCGCTATGTTGACGTAAATGCTAACATGACGTTTAGCAGGTTCACCATATTAGTTTAGCGTGTTAGCATGCTAATGGCAGTAAACACAGAGGCTTGGTGGGAACGTCATTAGTTTTGCAGGTATTTTTCATAAACCAAAGTATTGGACAAATAGTTTTTTACTTCCGCTAAGGAGGTAATGTTTTCCATTTGGTTTGTTGGTCTGTTTGTCAGCAGGATTATGGAAAAACTAAAGGTCTGATTTTCTTCAAAATGGAAACTGGAAGGGTGCAGCATGGATCGCATCACGTGGTGGATACACACATTATTTTTCACTTATGGAAACAGGCTTGGCGGAGGTCTGTGCTCTCCGAGTTTTGCAATCCAATCATCCCAACGGGGACGTGGATCTCTGATTTAAATTTTATGACAGTTTTACTCAAACCACAAATGTGCAGATGTTGGTGGTGCAAGAGGAAACATCAGGACATCAGGTCTTTTTTTAAAGAAGTGAACAGAAATGAATCTGAACTGCTGTGAAATGAAAACAAACTGTTTTAAATCCGCAGCAGTTTATCTTGAAACCACATCAGGCAGACTGATTATCCCGGCTTTTACTGATCAAACATCCTATCTGTTTATTGATCGGGCATTTTAGTGACACATGCACACACACACACGCGCGCGCGCACGCACTCACGCACACACACTCTGTGTTTGTACAGGGACAGTAGATGGAGGGGAGTGTTTAACATTGATTTGATGAGGGTAATGGAAAAAATGCATGACTCTGCTTAACCCGGATGACACACACACACACACACACACTCACACACACTCTGGTGTATAAACATCCTCTCAGCGGAGGAGGACCAGAGGCTCAGTGCTGTGAGTTCAGCTCCCTCCTGAATCCGTTATGAAAAGAAACATCAGAAGAAAACATGATTTCTTCTCTGAGGTGTAGAGAAGACTTTTTAAATAACTGATCAGTCCTACTTCTTACTCTTCTTCTCTTGTTTTATTTCCAGCACATGCATTTGTTGGCTGATTTCTGTTGAAATGCGTCCATGCTTATGATATACAAGGTCCAGTTGCATTCTTGACTAATAATCCTCATAATCCACAAACTCTTTGTGACACCAGAGCAGAGAAATAAACAGAAACAGTGCAGGAAAGCACAGCAGTACTCTCTAGGATTTGATTTCCTGTTGTGAGTCCATGATGATGCAGGTACAGATCAGTCCGTGAGTTAACCTGTCAGTCAACATAAACTTAAGTCTCAGCTCACGCTAAGGAAGTCTTTACGGCCTGTGGCCATCAAACCTTTACAGTATCAGACACAGAGTCAATACACTGGATTTATATCGCCTCCGTCAGCTTTAACTCCATCATTTATTTATTTATATCTTCAATAGTGACTTAACTGTACAAGAATGTTGTGCAATAATTCAACTGGTTTACTTTGACATTAATACTGCATTTATTTATACTGTTAACTTCAAATAATATTCTTATTTTAACACACTTTTAACATTATTATTATTATTTACACTGTTGTATATATTGTAGTACACATATTTATTGTTATTATATGATAGTTTATTGCACATATTTTTACATACTCTTATTGCTATTTTTCTTATTATTTCTTGTATTATTTATGTTTATATATGTTTCTACTCTAGAATGGGATCTTGTACCTTAGCTGGGGCTAACGGGGGCTTCAGGTCAGGTGAACCTGTAAGTTTCAGACTGAGTGAGAACAACACTATGCAGCTTATCTGTGTGTGAACACACCGTCACTGACCTGAACATTATTCTAAAGAACATTTCAAACATTTCAGCCCCTTTGATTTACAGCCACAGAGCAGAGAACCCCCCTGTCCCCCCCCGCCCCCTGTGTTTATTCAAACTGCACAGTTTCCTCTCTATCTGTCTCTGGTTCTGTGTAGAAACTTCAGTCCTGTAACTCTGCCTCTTTATTCACACACTTAAACACTCTGACGCTGCCAACAATAAGTGCAGCAGTGTAAACTGTGGACTCTCTGCAGCAGCTGAGTGTGAGACTCTGGCCCCCCCTGCTGGCTGGAGGCTGTCTGCTTTCTTTTAATTCATTATACAAACTAAAGAGGACATTTCAGACACATGAATATGAAATAAATATAAACAAGTGAACAAGAAATCTAATTAACGAGTTTTGCAATTGCAACACAAACATTTAACACTCGAACAATGCATGCTGGGAAGTCTGCTAATATTCTAAGTGTCTATTTAAAAACTTTATTTGAGGAGTTACGTGAACAGTTTGCAGTACATTCATTCAACGCATCAAAGACAGATTCCTCACACACGTCTTGTTTGGTGCTTGTGAGGGAAATGCCACATCAGCTATGTGCTGCAGGGGGCTGTGTGGTGCAGAAGCTCATGCCCAGACCTGAAACCACATGCCTGATCACATTATCACTCTGCCCCTCCACACACACACACACACACACACACACACACACACACACACACACACACACACACACACACAAACATATGCGCGCACACCTGCAGAGTAGAGGAAAGAAGAGGAGAGAACAAAAAGAAATCACGCTCCGCACAACCTAGCTAGATATCCAGGTGGACCGCAGGAGGAACCAGGGTATTAACTAGTCCTGCAAATATGTTGAAAACATTTTCAACCCTTTAATTAAAATCTGGTTTGTTGCCAAGTAGGTTACACATACAAGGAATCTGGGTTTGTGTACTGTTGCAAAACAAAATAACACAGTAAGAGAACATAAAGGTTTCCATAATGTTTTCTTTAAACTACAAATAAGAAAAGTATTTAAAATCTGCTAATATTCTAAGTGTGTGTCTTTAATTAAAAACTTTATTTGATTCGATGCATCATTTTCAACTCAAAAGTGGGATGAACTTAAAGAATTATGATAAAAGATAAAAGAAGACTTACAGTGAACATTGTGTACATGAAACTTTACATTTTAAATTAATACAAATGTGATTATTGAGCCAGTAGCTGTTCATGAATACGCCATTTAAAGGTATTTGTTCACCTGTAAACAGTTTACTTTATTTGATTAAATGCAACAACAACAAAAAGATTGAATAATGAGATGTTTTATTTACGCGTTCCTAACAATAAGCTAAAGTTTTATATCACTTATAACAAAACTAGTATTAGTCTTTTAATACTATCAGGAGTATTGATGCTTAACCCGAACCAGTCACTTTCCTTAATGCAACTCCACACTGCGTTGAGTGAGGGGGCTTGTGCTTGTGTGGGAATGCCACATCAAGCATGTGCCCTCATGCCCAGACCTGACACCACATCGGCACCTACGCTTTGAAGCATGCTCTCTGAATGTAAGGAACTTCCGAGCCTTAAAGTTTGTCTTCCTTTGTGCTTGCATGCTGCGTTTCCTAAATTATAAAACATAAACATTAGCACAAAGTAAATATGGAGCCTGTTAGATGTCCAGGGCAGGAGGAACAATGGTATTAACAAGGCTCAAGGTACTTCCATCATGGAAGCGGGGGGAGGGTGGGAGGTGTCGGGATCCTGAGAGCAGCTGCCTCCTGTTGACCTGAGAAATATTTACCTCCAAGAAGCACATCATGTCTCAATATGTTTGACAGCTCAGTTTGACAGCTCAGTTTGACAGCTCAGTTGTACTGTACAGTCTGTAAAGCACACTGAGACAAATGTATAATTTGTGATATTGGGCTATACAAATAAATTTGATTTGATTTGATTTACTGATATTAAAGGAACAGTTTATATATTATTCATCAACAGTATATAAAGGAACAGTACTTTATATCATGTTATCCCCATCAGCTTTGAAACCCACTCAAGGTGGGGCTTAATCAACATTCTTGTGGATAAACGGGCATCAACGTTAATCACATTAACACCGGAAGTTATGTCCGTATCCTTCAAAATAAAAGCCAGTTGTTAGTTAGAGTATAACTTTTGTATGGTTGGCACACACTGTGTATCCAAGACAATAAAACATGAAATATTACATACTTTAATTTTGAGGACAAACAGAACATTTGATGGGGGAGTTATTTTGTATAATGTAATCTTCTAATTGTAGGTGCTGCTTTCAAATGTAAGGGTGAGAATAATAATATAATAATAATTACTTTATTAAGGACAAAAAAATAGGTCCTTAGCATACTACATTTAAAAAGAAAAGAGCCTATATACAACAATATAAAGTTAAAAAAAACATTTCATAGCAATACATTTTGTACATGTGCAAAACTGTGAACTTTTGCACATCCCACCATCAATATGTTTGCACACCTTGCACTTAACTGTGATATTGTACACATTTGTTATTGTATTTTTATGTAGTGTTTTTATTTATTTATATTTTCTATTAATATTCTTGACTTTTTCAGTACTTTGCCTTTATTTTAATTTCCCCTTATTATGTGTATTGTTATACATCAAGGCAAATTCCTTGTAAGTGAAAACTTACTTTTCAGTAAACCTGATATACTCACATATATCGGGCTTATTTGGTACTTCCTCGTGGATGGTTGAACTGTAACATGTAAATGTAATGTGTAATTTAGTAACAAATCTGTTAGACTTTTATTTTTGAAGGTTTCACCGGAAGTTGTGCTTTAATGTTGCTGTTTGAACACTCTTGGAAAGCAACGTCTTGAAGCGGCCGTGTGAAGCTAACGGAAAGATTTGTCTGGGTTTATTGAGACAGTACAATAATACTGATCAGACAGCAGCAGGATGAACAGCGCAGGTAGGAACTGAAACACACGACATGACACAGCATTGCACGGGACCCCAAACTGACCGTCCTGCAGCTGGTGGAGCCTAATGGCTGATCCGCAGGCAGGCACGCCTCGCCAGGGTCCTGCAAACATTACACGAAAATAATTCACAACACTTCAACAAGTTTGAAATATAATTTAAGTTTTTCATAGTAGATTAAATTCGAGTTTAAATAATACATACATATGTACATACACATACATACAATAATACATATGTGTGGAAAAAAGATATCAACATTAAGTTTATATTCTGATGATGTTTAGGCCAGCAGAGAAGGCCACTGTTTAAATGTCCAGAAATATTCTTTATTCAAACTGTCTTTTTTTTTAAGGGATTAGTCGTTTATTTTCTAGGTTTACAAGTTTATTGATGGATCCATTGAATTCATCAAAGTCCATTTGATGGCAACAGATTGTTTCGGGTATTTCTTCCTCTGGACTGAGAAACCATCTCCACAGTGACTGACTGTGCATAGTGCAATATAGCCTACTTATGCCTGTATTCAAAGAGAGGAAACAAATATTAGGAACACTTATAGGCATAATAAAAATGTACTTTGAATATAAGTGATTAATAATAAAACATAGGACACAAACTATGCAGCAAAATGGGACGTGAGGAAGTGGAATTAAATGTGATTATGTAGGCTACACTGTGATGAATAGAAATATTGTAATCTTCTTCCCCTCCTGTACTTCCTGCTTTGTCTACTTCCTAAACTCATTTCCCATCTCCTCCTCAACCTCTCCTTATCTTTCTGTCTTCCACTCCTCCCCTACCCCCTTCAATGCCTGTGTTATCTCCTCCCCTGCTTCCGCCTCCTTGCCCCCTACGGTACCTCCCCCTTCTTTACCTGCTTCACCACACCTTCAAAATCCCCTCCGTCCATTTTGTACTTCGTCCTCTCATTCTCAACCTCCTCCTTTTCTTTCTCTTTTCTATCTCGACTCTGTCCACCAGCTCCTTACCTCCCCCTCTCCTCCTTTCCTTCCTCCTTTCCTTCTCTTTCATTACCACCTCCTTTCCTTTCCTAATATCCTCCCCTCCTTTTCTTTTCCTACCTCCTTTCCTTCTCTAGACAGGCTAGCTGTTTCCAGTCTTTATGCTAAGCTAACTGGCGCCAGCTTCATATTTACCGCACAGACGAGAGTGGTCTTAATCTTCTGAATCCCAAAATGTTGAAATATTCCTTATAAGACCCTGCACAGCCATACTTCACCCATCCACACACACGTTTTCACTTATTTTGTTTATTCCAGCTATGTATCCCCCTCCCACCGCCCCCATGGCCGACATGTTTGGCAACGTGCCCGGCTATGAAGGCACCGTGGCAGGAGGAGGTAAGAAGAGTCCAACAAACACACAACTCTTCACATGAAATTCATTGTGCTGCAACTACTTAAAGTTTGTTGTTGCTGATGCAGGAGGTTACCTCCCCCCTCCTATGCCCATTGAGCCTGTTGCCCCGCCCCAGCCCGGCCCTGTACCTACCGACTGGAGGTAAGACCTGACATCACCTGATCACGTGATGCTGATGTTACTATGAGTTTGGTAGCTGAGATACCGGTGTTGTTCTATTCTGTTTGTTTTTACTTCTATTCTCTAGGCTCTTTAATGACTATTAGTAATTGCACTTGAATGTAATGTTATGTCCTAATGCTTTTAATGTTTTCTGTAAAGCACTTTGAATTGCCTTGTTGTTGAAATGTGTTAATATAAATAAACTTGTCTTGCATTCAGAGAATATTCTGGTTAAATTCATGGTGTGTGTGTGTGTGTGTGTGTGTTGTAGCATCCCCTCTCTGTCGGAGGATGTGGCTCGTGAGGCGTTCAAAGGTTTTGTGTCGTCACACTGCTGCTATAGTAAAGGTCCTGTCAACGATGGAGTCATCACCAAAATGGAGCCATACAACACCTACAGGGTGACGTGATGTTCACACTTTTTATGGATCTGTTACCTGCTGCTATTACTGGTGTGCTTGTTACTTAAAGCTGGTTTTGGTTTTTTGAGTCATTGGGCAAAAGATCCATAATGATCTTTTAGCATATTGTAGCATAAACTAGACTTCTGCACTTCCTCTTGGCTTTCTTTTCACACTTCAGAAAATCTTACCCGTGATTGGAGACTTGACCAAATCAAAGCTCATTTCAAAGATTGGATTTCTTCTCCACGTGTTTACATTGTATTTGGCTAGTTGTTAGTGTGTAATCATCGCTCTTCTAGTTATGGGATTTGGACACATTGTGTGGTGAAAGGATGTTCAAACAGTGGGAGAAAGCTAAATAAATGGGCAGAATCTCAGTGTGAGCTTCAAGATTGCACTCGTTTGTCTTTCATTGAATGAGAACATTTTGCTTTCAAAAAGCAAAACTCAGAATCTGTGAGAGGATTGAAAGATATTTGTTTCAAACAGTCTAAATGCTTTGCCTTCTTTGTATTCGTTCAAAGTTCGTTTATGAAACTCGACATGGTTCCCTGGGTGGTCAGAAATTAAACATAATGTTATATCGCTGAGGTATATCGGCGGCCAAGAAGTCATGCTGTTGTTTTCATCGACCCAGCCATCCTGCAATGTCAAGGGATCAGGCACTGAAACGCCACTCGGCATAACCAAAAGCTTAGTCTTTTCTTTTTCTGTGATTGAAAGTCTTTCGTTAGCTGTTGGTTGCTCCTCAATGCCCGTCTCTGATGCAGCAAACACCCTGATGCAGCGAACACCCTGATGCAGCGAACACCCTGATGCAGCGAACACCCTGATGCAGCGAACACCCTGATGCAGCAAACACCCTGATGCAGCGAACACCCTGATGCAGCGAACACCCTGATGCAGCGAACACCCTGATGCAGCGAACACCCTGATGCAGCGAACACCCTGATGCAGCGAACACCCTGATGCAGCGAACACCCTGATGCAGCGAACACCCTGATGCAGCGAACACCCTGATGCAGCGAACACCCTGATGCAGCGAACACCCTGATGCAGCGAACACCCTGATGCAGCGAACACCCTGATGCAGCGAACACCCTGATGCAGCGAACACCCTGGCAATAAGCTCCAGTTCTGTTCCTGAAACCTTTAAATTAAAAATACTTTCAAAGCTTCGACTTTCCACATCTGAGCCTCATCATAAGAAAGGAGTTCAGAACTCATTGTAGAGCAGTAGGTTTGTTTACAACACGCTTGAAGAATAAGCTAAATACAATGTAAACACGTAGAGAAGAAATCCAATATGGCGGCCCTTGTAGAGTTGGTGCTCACGTTTCAACGCCCACCACACCAGCATGCATTGTGATTCCACCGGAAGCCCGAAACTCCGAGTCCATGTATTGACTGTTCTACAAATGCAGGTGCGCATGCACGTCCTTTCCGGTGGTGAAAGCCTGATACAATGGCAGAATATCCTGCAGGAAAGGTTGCTATTGCAGCATTGGCAACAACTGCTTACACCGCAAAGCAACACACAAAGACAAAGAGTCTTACAATATCAGCAAAGCATTTCAGAGATGACGATAATAGTTTGGCTTTCTTCTAACAATGGCCAATGGCTCACGTCTGCGGCTAGCAGGAGGCTAAACTAATAGGAACTAGGGCTGGGCAATAATTCAATATGATTTATCTTCTATGTTTCTCCTATAACTTCATTTGAAACCTTTGTTTATTTTGCACTAAAAACCCTTAGAGACAATACTCAGAGATTTCCATTTGTATTGGAGTATTTAACTTGCATGAATATACAAAAATAGGCTTTGCCATGTGGTTATTTCAAATGGACTATTTATTTAGCCTCCTGAATTACCAATAGAGGATTTTGACCATATCACCCAGATCTATTAGCAACATTTTCTCTCCATCTCTGAAACGCTTCCTAGATATTGTAGCTCGCTAGAGTTTCAAATTAAAGTATATTATCTCAAAGAGCTTTACAGTCCCACAAGTTTCCAAAGACAACAGGACAGTAATTCTTATAGAATTGTTGCTATTTAATGACATCGGGATCAGAATCACGATCGGGATATGTTTGAGGACAGAGGGCAGCGCTGCAGGAGGAGGGCAGTATCTTTACGTGTTTTTTATTTTTCTTGAATTACTTTATGCTGAAAAGTTACTATGGCCACTAAAATAACCTGCCTACCCCTGCTTTAAAGAGACTCCAGTCGGGTTTTGTTACTCCTTGTTCAGACCACAGATCATACAGTATGTTCACAACATACGGGGCACACGTGTCCACACAGCCAGTTTGAGGAAGTCTCGGCTGACATCACTTAAAACCAGTTTATAAATAGTCTGCCCCAACACCCCTCTGTAATACCCCTGCCCCCACCTTATGCTGCATTTGCTATTAGCAGTTCCTAGTTGGTGTTTACCCATGGATATCCTAGTAAGTGTAAGTCCCACTAAATAAATCAAAAAGAAGTAAGATCTAAGTCATGCAACTTTAAGGAATATCAGTTTCCTAAATCCACTGATATTATTATAATCATCGCTGCGTTGTGAGTAATTACTGCTTCTGTTACTGTGATTTTGTTTGTTTATAACTCCTCTTAACGCCTCTGAAAGCTTAAATGACTATCACTTCACATGTGTGTTTCCTGCTCTGTAGTATCGACTGGAGACGTTCGCTGAGTCCAGGTCAAATGAGTGGGCCCATAAACCTCATGAAGGTAAACACACACAGACGTTTGTGAATCCTTAAAAGGTCCACTAATTGCTTTCTTGTGTTGTTTAATTCCTGTAAGTAAGTGGGATTGATGAGCCTTTTGTTGTGACTTTATTGCTTAGTTACACACACACTAGTACATCTTAAAGGCACCACTTAAGATCAACTGTTTTTCAGGAAGTTTAACTGCCCGTTTCATGGGGTCTTTAACCCTAAAACCAACTCCGAGCCTTTAAACAACCCTTTGAAAAGGTGAGTCTGATATAAAGAGCTCCTCTGGGCTTTTCTCTGGAAGACAATCACCATGTCATGTCAACAACTTCATCTCACACAACACACACGTGTCCTTGAACACACCAACAGGAGAAGCAGATAGTATGGATCAGAAACACTGCCTACATTTCCCACAAGGCAGCTGGATAGTATCTTCCATTAGACCCTCTCAGCCCAACCCACGTCTTCAAACTTCACACCTTCTTTGTAATGGATCTGAGGTGTCCACGCCCAAGCTGAGATGGCCCTGATGACATCACTATGGCAGCAGGTGTCATTTGTTATTGACAGATGGGTGGGGGGGACATCTCTTGTGTGACCTACAGGTGAGCCGGCTGACTTCTACACCCAGACCGCCCCGCGGCCCTGGGAGGTCCCGACGACGCCTCCCAGCCTCTTCACCGATCACACGGAGCAGATCCGCGTGCCCTACACCTCCTCCATCAAGGTGATTGGTTAACAGAAGCCGTCCGTCACAGGCCGCCTTGTTGCTATGGTTATCTCTCTGTAGGAGATCATCAGAATCATGCACATAGAGGTGAAGCTTTGACAGAAATTAGCATAATGTAGCATACTAAATAGCATGTTAGTTTGTACGCAGCCAAACTGTCGACCTCAACTATGTTTTTAAACTGACAGCTGACAGCCAATCGGATAGCAGCATTCTGAAGTGACTAACTGTAAAGCTATTTTTGTGTGTGTGTGTGTGTGTGTGTGTGTTTAGGATTGCCACAGCTGCCATGCCACAGGGACGATGCCGTGTAAAGAGTGCAAAGGCGATGGATGTGTAAGAAAATCAGTTATAATAAACTACATAATCATTGAACTAATTTGATGTGGATTTACGATGAAACTCTCCATGTTAATATTTGTGTGTGTAGAAACCGTGCTGGGTGTGTCACGGCTCTGGGAAGAAGGGTGATGACGAGTGCTCTAGCTGTAATGCTACAGGCAAAGAGCGGTGAGAGACAGAAGGGGGGTCGGGGAGTCCTGCTGCCAAAGTTTCTGGCTTGTGACCTTTAAATCAAACTTTTATATTCACGTTCCCATCTTTCTTATTTTAAAGGCTTCCCTAGGTTTTCCCAATAAGAGAGAAAAGTCTGAATAACAAAGTAGCAGATTAAGACCTTAAATTTAAATTACACTGTAAAGTCAGTACCGTATTTTCCGCACTATAGAGCGCACTGGATTATAAGGCGCACTGTCAATGAATGGTCTATTTTCGATCTGTTTTCATATATAAAGCGCACCGGACTATAAGGCGCATTAAGCGAAACAAAACAGTCAGATAAGTCAGTCAGTCAAACTTTAAACGTGTTCACAATAACTCTCAACATTGTTCAAACGTTAATGAGCGTATTCACAATAACTCCCAACCTTGTTCAGTTGTAACACGTAAAAAAAACAGTCTGATACCGCCAAATGGTCTTCTTTACTTGGCGCAGGTCATCTTCTTGCTTCCTCCACTTCCGTACCATTGATTCATTAATGTTGAATTCTCTCGCAGCTGCTCTATTCCCATGTTCTACTGCGTGACTGATAGCCTTGAGTTTGAAGTCCGCGTCGTAAGCGTGTCTCTTGACAGGTGCCATTTTGGGGTCCTTATACACACACACTGTAATATTATGGTGAAGCACAGTATGTATTACTCCGCGACGCGGACTACGGTAGCCGTAATGCTGCAAGCGGTGTGGCTTTGTAGTTTACCAAAGTCGTACTAAAACATTTTGACAGAGCGCCGTGTACCACACAAAATCGCTTCGTGATCAGTAAACACAACCAGAATTAATCCATATATAAAGCGCTCCGGATTATAAGGCGCACTGTCGCTTTTTGAGAAAATTAAAGGCTTTTAAGTGCGCCTTATAGTGCGGAAAATACGGTACTCTTGGATTAAATCACAGAAGGATGTGAAACTTGTCATGTCTGACTGTGCGTGTGTGTGTGTGTGTGTGTAGGTGTAGAACGTGTGATGGTAAGGGAGCGAAGAAGTGTGAAACCTGTGAAGGAAAACGACAACTGCTGACCTACATCAACCTCAAAGTGGAGTGGTGAGTACTAATGCAACTCTTACAGGGGTCCTTGAGAAGATTCCTTGAGACCTTGGAAATGTTGCATGGTCCTGGGTGAGATTTCAGTGGTCTTTGAGGGAGTTCTGTGGGGTCTTAAAGGCATCCAAAGGGTTGTCCTTGATGGTGTTCCATGGGGTCATTGAAGGAACTCTAGGACTCAATGGGGTTCACATGGTTGTTGAAGAACAAATATAAAGTGCATAAAGAACTCACCATTACGCTGGATTAGTGGGAGCCCTGAGCTTGTGTCTCTGCAACGAGCCGGTCCAATATAGAGGGATAAATTCTTCACCAATAGTAAAAGGTTTCTTCTCTTAGCAATACAGTTAGTCACTAAGTATGACGCTCTCAGTGCACTCGCATGTGTTGATGTGGTGACCATCAGTAATTCTTTATGTCCTTCTTGTTCATGTTTCTTTCTTTCAAAAAACTCCAAGGGCTCGTCTTTTAACGCTGGGTGCCGGCGAAGCCGTTATGAAGGATAAACTCGTATTTTAAGTGACTCCTGCTGTTGTCTTTTAAATGCAGCTTTCTTTTCTTGGAAGTCGTAGGCTCTTCTGTCTCCTCATTGGGTCTTTTCCCTTTTCCAAAAAAGCTCTTTAAAGACGTTTGTTTTCCACTCATCGTTGCTTGTGGACTTAATTTTTGAAGTAAAGTATCACGTGACTGAGACGAGCGTCTTGACCTATGGTCTTGACATGTGTCAAGAGACACAGACGCACAGACGACTGTATCCGGGGATTTTTCAAAATAAAACCTCTTTCAAAATAAAATATATTTTTATTCATTTCTTCTGTGCGGTACCAAATGACCCACGGACCGGTGGTTGGGGTCCACTGATGTGTGCGTCAAAATGATTCTTTCTACTGTCACTGAGTTTTATTTCAGTGCTGATCACAACTGCTAAATATTCATTAATTTCAGAATTTTAACCTTTTGAATGCCAATTTGTTTACATAAGGCCATCAACAACTCAAAAACAGAATTCCTTTCTGTATACTAAACGCCAGGGGGAGTTTCTCTCCACAGTTTGGGAAATGTCAAAGCAACAACATTGATTTGATCAGGAACATATTACAAAAACATGAGAACATGTCTCCATCTGGTAGAAGATCGTAAAATAAAACCTGATATAATAGAATGCATGACTTTATGCTGTAATGGCTGTGGGGTCGACACTTATGGTTTTAATGGGTTTCAATGGAGACCTTTTTGTCCTTAAGGAGTGTCTGCATTTTGTCGTCACAGTTAGAAGACAAAATAGACTTATTTATAGACTATTGTTATAGACTTAATATCGAAGCTGAGGTTGAACTCTGCCAAAATGTATACTATATACATTAACACAGCCAAGATTATTGAAAACATTGAAAGCCAGTAGTGAGGCGCAAGGGTTAATGAGGTCCAATTGTTCCTTAGGAGGTTCCCTGGTTCCTTGGAAGATGTTACAGACGCATAGAAATGCTGACACGTAGTGGCTTTAATGTAGTTTCATAGAAATTGATTTTTGTCTTGTCATGGAGGGCGCTTTGTGGTGGCATAAACCTGCACAATGTGAATTTAAATGAATACAGATGCATACATGTACACTGTTTGTAATTTAAATAACTGATGGAATCACGTATTTGTATACAGTATATTGTTCTTTGTGTGTGTGTGTGTTTATATGTGGATATATTTGTGCATCTGTGTTCAGGACTAACCATGTGGAGGACCACCTGGTGCAGCAGAACTCTGGCTTGGAGGTCGAGGATCTTCGTTCAGTGACCGGGAAGGAGCTGTTCAAGAACAACCAG
>NC_041359.1:25147612-25215112 GCF_900634415.1 Cottoperca gobio
TGACAAACGGGACAACGCCACTTCAGGTTCCAAAACAGTCAATCTCTATAAACCCTCATGTGAAAATAACTTTACAGCAGACATAAACACGTTTGCAGCCTTAAAATATAATGGGCTTAAAGTTACGCATTAGTAGGGCCGTGACTGGGTGGGTGGTGTCTCAGGTCACTAGGTGCTAGTTTTCTGCTCTGCTGCGTCACCCGTAGTCCGACATGGCCCCTTTTTGGAGTTAGATGGTGGAGTCACTGCCAAGATATTGACGGCCGTAGACGCCCACTCTCAGCTTCACAGCGGCTCAGAAACCTGTGGGTGGTACAGCCTGAGGTTTTACTGTTCATGTGTATGGCCTTATACAGTACATGCATATTTTTCATATATATGTTGTTATTTTCTGTTTATCTTCGAGGGTTTGATTTAAGTTTTATTTCATCTGTTGTCAACAATAGAAAAACACTTTAGCAGTCGACTGTTAATTCTTGATGCGTTCTTGAACACGATGTTAAAGCTTTAAAACATTACTGTGATTAACAAACATCTCTGTATTACTCTTGTTATTACTCCCTTGTATTACTCTTGTTATTACTCCCTTGTATTACTCTTGTTATTACTCAGTAATACTGTTACACTAGACTATTAATCGTATGTTACTGTTAAAGCTGAAATAAACTCTGAGACTCACCTGCTTCTGTTGCATCTGTTTGTACATGTGAAACGGCATGGAGCCCTGAAACTGATCAAATGTAGTTAAAGGTTATCAGACGTCAGAACTATAACTAAATATATTAACTAATAATATTCATCAGAATCCAGTTTATTGCCAAGTAGGTTTTCACATACAAAGAATTTGCTTTGGTGTTTTGGTGCATAACTTAAGCACAGTAGAGAACATTAAATAAAAAATAATAGCAAGTATTGAATAAATTAAGAAAATGACGATATACTGTAGAAAATATGTACAATATATCTGAATAAAAGTTGAGTTGTGCAGTTTGTAGATGTGGTCGTTTTGTGCAGAAATTTGCTAAATTGTGTGCAAATGTTCACAATACAAAGTATAAAAAGAATATGCAATGTACAGAGATATATTCCCAAAGATGTGCCTTAATGTAACAGATGTGAAGACATTAATGCAATGAGTATAGTAATGAAAATATAAACCATTTTCTTTTCTTTTAACCTCCATGCAGAGGGTAAAAAATAGCAGATAGCTTTTTATTGTCTACCCTTTACCACCATTCGATTAATGAAATACATTAAAACTATTTATTTTACTTCTTATCTTTCACTATCTGTTTGCTATTTGTTTTTCCTGGCTGGTATATGACCAACTATGTCTTTATAAGAGACTCTTCTCTCCTCCCAAAGCGCTTCACGTTACTTTAACGTTACATCTTTAGAATTATAACTGTACAGTACAAACTTAATTCAGATATACTGTTCATATTTTTCACAGTTTTTGCCCAAACTGCGACCATATCGAGGGCGTGCCATGAAGGTTAGTAGTACCAAACACCCGCAGATAACCCGCTTGCCTTTAAATCTACGGTACAAAGGGAGCAGGTCCCCTTCCAGGGAGGCCGCCATGTTGCTATGTTCTACAGTAGCCCAGAATGGACAAACTAAACTCTGGCTCTAAACAGGGCCTTTTTGCGTTTTTATGACTACTGAAGGCGACCGTAGTGATCTGACATGCTTGGAAAGGGAGGGGTGAGCAGAGCGGGGTATCTACAACATCACCACTAGAGGGCACTAAATCCTACACACTGCACCTTTAATCAAAAACATTGAATTAAAGCTCACAGAAATAAAAAGAGCGTTTATCATTCTCATGTATTATATGTTAGGCAATGTGTGGTGTACGCGCTGATGAAACTCAGCTGTTGGATTTAATGCGTTTTGATATTTATCCAGATTCTTCCAGTTTGATTGATAGTTTTGTTGTTATTATAAACTGTGGGCTTCTTGGTTTCTGCTTCTTTTTCTTTCTTTTTTTTAGAGACACATATTATTGCGAAACACATCTGACACACACACACACACACACACACACACACACACACACACACACACACACACACACACACACACACACACACACACACTAGATAGAATGTAAGGGTAAGGGTTTGGTATTTAACCCATAAAGAAAAGCTCTCCCTTTCCTTCCTCCCCCCTCGGTGGGCGGGGCGTCGCTCTGCATCATTATGCCCTCAACTCTGCAGCTTCACAAAGAGAAGAAGAGAAACCATCCGGCCCGCTGCTTCTTCTTCATGTGAGTCTTCTTCAGTTTCTTCTCCACGGAGCTTTGTGCCGTGTAGCCGGCTGCTTTTTTTTTTTTTTTTTTTTTACCCGGGCAGAGTGTGTCTGAACCCGGGTACAGCTCCGTGTCTGTGTGTGCCTGGTGGAAACTCCCGACTGGAAAGTTTCCACCAAACTTCATGTAGTTTTCAGCTGATTTAGCTGCGGGTTGTTCTCGGGGGCTGGTGGAGTTTTGTGAGTAAAGGGAAACGAGTCCGGGAGGAGGAGGGGAGACGAGCTGTCTTCTGAGTGTCTGTCTCTTGTCTGCTTTCTTTATCCACTTCCTTCTGATAGTTGTTATACTCGCAAAGTGTTTCTGTAGAGAGGACGAGCTGGCAGCCTTATTTCACTGTAGGCCAACTTTAATTATAGTTTCCTGCAGTTTACCGTTATAACTCCGGCTGCAGGCTGTTGCAGCCTACGCAGTCCTTGTTAAATGCATTATACTCATGTAATTATATATATTATATCTGTATTGTGTCAGCTGTGTCCATCCATAGGCTTCATCATATTGTAGAGATGCATCGGCAGAAAAACATCTTGATAGTCGACTTTTCTTTCCTGCTTATTAGTGTTTTATATTAAACTGAATATATTTGGGGGTTTTTACTGACAAAACAGTTTTATTTATTCTATTTTATTGTTTAAATCGACTTTATTGTGCCCTACTATATATGATATTTAAATATACTTATTTTATATAGATATCTTTCTTGATTTTATTGTACTGTAGTTTGATCCCCAGTACTTTCACCAGTGTCGTGTCTGTAGTGTTTGAGTATCATCTTGTATAACATTACTGTACTTCTTGGTCAGTCAGTTGTTTCCATTGTGTGTTTTATATATTACTTCTTCGGTTGCTCCTGTGATATCCACTAACTAATAGACCCAGTAGTTCTCTCACAGTTTCCTGAGAACTAGTTAAGAGCGTCTGCTAAATGACAAATGTAAATGTTTACCTCAATACATCCTGTACTTCACTTAAACTTAGATTTTGTTCAGGTACAGTGCGACTTGCAGCCAGTTGAATTAATGCCAGTTTCCTTCATGATAACATCCACAGTTTCTTGACATACTCGCTGTTTGTTGCACACTGTCAGTGTTTTATCTCCTTTACTCTTTCCTACGGAAACACTTACGATGAAAACAAACTATCGATCCTCTGGAGGTGATTCAGCATCACAGCAGCACGAGAAACGGAGCAGTTTTAGTGAATACTTACAGACATTTCTAGAATGTATCTTCAGTTCTTTCCTGTCTGTTGTGTGCTGACTCATTATACTGCTGTGCATAATGATACTCCTTTTATTATATATATTATATATTAGCTGGTCAGCTGTTTCTGTAGCGTTTCAATAAATAAGGCTGCAAATAAGGATTATTTTCTAGCTTCTTTGATTACATGTTTTGTCTATAAAATGTCCAAAAATAGTGAAAAATGTCCATTCCAGATTCTCTAAATCCATGTCTTGAAATGTTTTGTCAGTCCGACACCCAAAGATATTCAGTTTCATATGATACAAACAAAGAGAAGCAGGAAATCTCCTTATTTGAGAGTCTGAAAACAGCATTTTCTGCCATTTTTGCATCAAAAATGACTTTAACGGTTAATCGTTTATTAAAATAGTTGGCGATTATTTTTCTGTCGATCGACTTACTGTTGCAGATCAATAAATAATGTGTCTGTGTAACATATCTACTTTATACGTCCTGACTTTACACTATTCTACGATGTTATCATCTCATTCTTATGATACATGAGATTAGATATCTAGTGTATGTATGTATATAAAATGGACACACACATTGTTTTAAAGGATTAGACTGAATAGACTTGACACTCAGCTCTGCATGAATGTTTTAGTTTCCATGCAGACGGAAACGGGACAGATTATTTCTGTCAAGTGTCACTGACCAGATGGAAACTGTGTCGAGCTGAAGCTTCAAGTGGAGCGCATGAAGGTTTAACAGGAGGAAAAAAGCACACACACATTTTTAAATAATGACTTCAGCAACAGCTCAAACACTCATTTCCCGGCACAATACTGACTCGCAGACGGACTCGTACGCTCTGTCTGAGACTGTAACGTCATATTAAACACTTTATTTGTACCCTTCATATAATAATCGTCCTTGTGGTCCAGCTGCACCTATTTCCTGTCCTCTGCTGCTCTTCCTGACTTTTTTTCCTTTTTAGTTTTCCTATTCAAAGTTTATTTAGGGAACTTTCTTTCATTGCCATGATTCGAGGCTCTAAGTAAAAGAGTCATATGATCTCCAAGAAAAGTGTGATTGTGAGCTGTAGAAATAAAACTCAAGCCTGGAACAATCTGAAGTTCAGATTTAGAATCCGGCCTCTATAATTACATCTGTCCAAATACAGAGGAGCATGTTTTGCAGACCACACAGCTCTCTATCTATAATTATGTTCTGTGTCCGGTTTCAGTTGTTACTTTAAATACAACCTAAATATCACAAACACAGAGTCGCATACGTCTGAGACATTTTATTTTAAAGTTATAAAACGGTCACCCTAAAGCAGAATAGCCCTTTATGGGAACACTAGAGGCAAAAGAATACATAATGAACTCCCTAATATTCATTGTGACGTGTGTTAAAAGTACTACAGGAAAACTGTAAACCACAGAAGAAGAAAAAAAGGGTCAAAATGGACCCAACAGAGAGAAGAGAGACGAGTACAATAAGGAGTATTATGATGTAATCAACTACAGTAAAGTCAGCAGACTAGATCTGTGATCATTAAATTCATGGACGTCACCCGGGACTGTGACGAAAGTTTGGATATTTGATAAAGAGATTCATTGATTACTCACGACTGTAATCTCCAGATTAATCTGACACTGGGCGTTTCAGCAAACAGTAGGAGACGAGGAGTCATGACTATTCCAGCTAACAGATATAAAAAATACCAGAGAGAATCACACCCTAACCCTAACCCTTTATTACATGATGCATCCGTCCTGATCATTCATTCAAAACATCGACACTTAATACATCCAGTCAGAGATATAAAAGGGAAGGACCGCTCAGTAGTAAATATTATCAGACGAGGACAATGAAGTCAGCTAAGAGCAGCTGTAAGATAAACTGTAAGATAAACTACAGGCGAGCAGCTAATTATAGTTATACTATAAGAGATGATAATACAGCAGAGCACCATAAAGGCAAAATAGACCAACTGAGTACAGACATGCTTCTATAAACATACTGCAAGTCCTTCTAGGTCAGATTAAATGACAGTAAACTACAATAAAACCAACAGACAAGAACTGCGAAGACAAATCAGAAAACTGTTAATGAAGAAAATGTGCCAACGTGAAAGTTCAGTACTTTAAAATATGCAGTGAAGTGAGACTTGACCCCACAGACCAACTATCCCAGAATGACCACAGTGTTGCAACTGGAATAAGGTCAGAAGAAGGGAGGCGAGATAGTACTCGTATGTTTTGGTTTCTCTGTAAGCAGCAGAACGTAAAAGGGTGTGTGAAGTTAGAATTAGTATTTAAATGATCATTTTTAAGTTGCTCTGCAGACCAACTCTGTGTGTTGCACATGTACGTTTTGCATTCTGGTATTTGTCTGAGCTAAATGTATTTGAATAAATCTGAAACCTTCTGACCCAGTTTAAGATAACCAGATGAATTACCACAACACAACACACAATGTGATTGTATCTTATCACTGGGGCAGTCTGTGTGAGGACTGACACCATTCTTCTTCTGTGGTGTCGGTATTTTCCATCTCGTTGCTGTACCCCCATCAGCGGAGCAGCTGGTTTCCATTCTGCCGTCAACACGGGTCAGAGGTCACACAGAGAGAAAGAGAGGAAGGAGTGCTTTCACATGAGTCTCTCTGTACAGGAAACCATGTGACCTTTAACCCTGTCCCTCCCATCCCTCCAAACCCTAAACTAACACAGACACTCGGCTGATAGTCATTAACCCTCCACTGTCTCTCTCAACTCAATGTTGGGAGTCTGAACCTTTAAGTTCATATATGAGCTCAGAGGCCTGGACGAGGAGAGCGAGGTAACTTCAGAGGTAACCCCGGGGGTTTTCAGTCCGACCACGGTGGTCAACTTCTGTTAGATAATACGAAGAAGTTATCGGCTGTATAAAGTTATACCGGGCTACTACTCGCGGTGACATCATATGACTTCACACAGCTGTCAATTTAAACTGTGATACTTTTAGTGTCTAATATTATAGTTTACTCTTTATTTGTCCCTGTTAGTGATTTGCAACACGCTGCAAACAGCTTTTTAATGTCAGCCTTGGGTTGATTTACCGAGTTGATGACGTCCGTCGTAGAAGAGAACACGAAGACCTCCTGAGTGTGTTGACCTGGCTCCGTCGTACCGACCTCAGGACTCCCCCCCCCCCCCCCGATGCTTTAGTGATGATACAAGTTTAAGCTCTGACTTGTTTGAACTACTTAAAAATCTTCTCAGTTTGGTAGAAAGCTATGAATACTATAACACCCATGACAACAGGTGTGGTTTTGAAACCGAGACCACATCCTGTTTACGCTGTGAGGCCGAGCTCTCAGGGTGGGCGACACATAAATCTGAGTTTGTAAGTTTACTAATGCACAAAGTTAGCTAACCGGTGCTAAATCCTTGTGTAGTTTAGTATTGTATGCATCATAAAAAGTGATGTTCATACACACATTGTTGCAGGCCCAGTTTAATATGCAACTCATTCTTGTACACGTGTAGTAGGGGGGGGGGGGGGGGGTCCCTGCAAGAAAAAACAATTGCTCACAATTCAACTGTTAATCAACAGGACGTTCCTGCGGTTGAGTTCCTGTTCCTGCGGTTGAGTTCCTGTTCCTGCGGTTGAGTTCAAAAGTGCTGCCAGATGAACGCACACGCACACATTCGCTTCAAAAGTCACTAAATCTAAAGTAACACGGTCAGCCCGTCAGGCCTCGCTCCAAAGCCATGATCCTTATGAACGTGAACGTGTCTTTATGAACGTAAGCAATGAACACGGCAGTTGTTCGTACTTGCAGCTGTCAAGCTTGTGGTTTGTGGAAGACTGTGGTATCCACAGATTTGAACAAATGTTTCTAAGATACATTTCCCACCCTTAGCTTCAAACCGCTTTGTGGATGTCGTGTCTTCTGGAGTCTGTTACTGTCCGCTCACTGTTCATTGATCCATCGATATGTTTGGTCCTTTAATTACTTTTTAACAGAGATATTGATCCATGAGTCGTGTTCTCTGTGTGGACTTTGAGATCCAGACCCAACATGCAGCCGAGCACTTTGTTGTGAACTGCTTCTGCGTTAAAGCCCTTTGCACCAGGACAAGTTAACAGTCAACACGGCACATGGCGAATACAGACGCTGATCCAGGAGCTTCGCTTTCTGTGAAGAACTGCTCCCAGACCTTCGCCTGAGAATATTGTCCTTTACAAAAAACATGAACAAATATGATTCATTCATCTATATCTGTCCTGACTTGTTACTCTGATCTCGTTTTCCAAAAATTACAGTTTCAGCCGTGGTAGACGGGCGGGGTTACAGTAAGAACTGTTGTTATTTCTATTTGGCCAATAGGAAGTTAACAGAATCTTGTTTTGCTAACTGAGATCAACATATCTAACTTTCATTTCAATATCTGCATGTGATCAAATTGTTCTAGATTAAGGTGGGAATTAATATCTGCTTCAAAATATAACATTAATATGAAGTGTGAGATGTGCAGCCACACAATCCTCAGTTAGGTGTAGTTTATTAAGTGTTAAATCAAAGTTAAACCTCGTCGGATTTATGTCACAACTTTTACATTTAAAGTTTCTTCAAACATGAGACGAACATGTGAAATTAACAGTTATGTAACGAGGTGCAAGTTTGAAAGGAGCTTTAGCTCGTAGAAGGAATGTAATGCTGTGTGTGTGTGTGTGTGTGTGTGTGTGTGTGTGTGTGTGTGTGTGTGTGTGTGTGTGTGTGTGTGTGTGTGGTTTTCAGAATTATAACAAACAAATAAATATCCATTACACAACAGAGTAGTGAAAAAACACATACACATACAGGTCAGGTGATTCCAACTGCACACACACACACACACACACACACACACACACACACACACACACACACACACACACACACACACACACACACACACACACACACACAGTGAGAGAGAGAGAGACCCGAAACAGGAGAAGCTGAACTGAATCCAGATCTGATTGGTATTCAGAGAGCGAGTCTGTCTGCAGGGAAACATTCCTGCAGGAGGAGAAGGGAGGTGTGTGAGGAAGAGGAAGAGGAAGAAGAAGAGGGTGACTCCATTCATCAGCAGATATCAAAAGCTGGACCTCTTCCTCTTCCTGTGTGTTTATGGTAGAAGGCATCGTGTTTGCTGTTGTAGGGGAATTCAATATTTGAGACAAACATAGCATGTTTTGGATATTTAGTTTATTATAAATAGTTTGTTATTAATATTTAGTTTATTATAAATAGTTTGTTATTAATATTTAATTTATTATAAATAGTTTGTTATTAATATTTAGTTTATTATAAATAGTTTGTTATTAATATTTTGTTTATTATAAATAGTTTGTTATTAATATTTTGTTTATTATAAATAGTTTGTTATTAATATTTAGTTTATTATAAATAGTTTGTTTTGGATATTTTATTATAAATAGTTTGTTATTAATATTTAGTTTATTATAAATAGTTTGTTTTGGATATTTAGTTTGTTATAAATAGTTATGATAATTATTTAGCTATACAAACTTTGTTATGGATAAATAATTTGTTATAACAGTGTTTTATGGATACTTAGTTTGCTATAGCGTAGTTTGTTATAAATACGTTGTCATGGATACATAGTTTATTTAGTTTATAGATAACTATCCGGTTATGTTAGTAATGGATTTGTTCAACATGTTTGTTATAGATTCATTGGTTTGTCAGATATGTATTTAGTGAGCTGTGGATAACGCAGGATGACTGAGTCACCCGCCGGTCTCAGTCATGAAGTCTGTAAAGGAGGAAGTTGCGTTGCAGCCGTCCAACAGCAACACTGAGCAGCCAAACCTCAAGTCTGCCTGCAGCTTTCATTTATGTGTTCATGTCATTACATCAGTGCCAACAGTCTGCTGCTTAAAGGCTTTTTACACAAATATAATCCTGTAATGTGAATAATTTAGGGCTGTACCGAATACTTCAAAGCTTCATTCACAACGTTGACTTTTGAATTCTAAATCAACGTTCGAATGTTGCGCAACTTTTTCTTCTTTCTTTCTGTTTTTGCACGTCCAGTCATTGTGTCACTTCTGCACAGTTGCAGATACAGTATATCTCAAAAGTGAGTACACCCTTTAGATTTTTGCAAATATTCTGTTATATCCTTTCAGGGGATAACATTATCCTACTGAAACTTTGATATAACTTAAAGTAGTCAGTGTGCTGCTTGAATAACAGTATAGATTTATTGTCCTTTGAAAATTACTCAGTACACAGCTGTTAATGTCTAAACAGCTGGCAACAAAAGTGAGTACACCCCATAGTGAACATGTCCTAATTGTGCCCAATGATGTTGTTTTCCCGCCCTGGTGTCATGTGACTCGTTAGTGTTACAAGGATTCAGGTGTAAATGATAAGCAGGGCTGTTAAATTTGGTGTTTTGGGCACAATTCTCTCTGAATGCTGGACAACATGGCACCTCATGGCAAGGAACTCTCTGAGTGGCTGAAAAAAAGGATTATTGCGCTTCACAAAGATGGCCTTGGCTATAAGAAGATTGCCAACACCATGAAAATGAGTTGCAGCACAGTGGCTAAGATCATACAGCGGTTTTCCAGGACAGGTTCCACTCGGAACAGGCCTCGCCAGGGTCGACCAAAGAAGTTGAGTCCACGTGCTCAGCGTCATATCCAGAGGTTGGTTTCCAAAAATAGACGTGCGAGTGCTTCCAGCATTGCTGCAGAGGTTGCAGAAGTGGGATGTCAGCCTGTCAGTGCCCAGACCATACGCCGCACACTGCATCAAATCGGTTTGTATGGCCGTCGCCCCAGACAGAAGCCCCTTCTGAAACCGATGCATAAGAAAGCCCGCAAACAGTTTGCTGAAGACAATGAATCCAAGAACATGAGTTACTGGAACCATGTCCTGTGGTCTGATGAGACCAAAATAAACCTGTTTGGGTCAGATGGTGTCCGGCGTGTGTGGCGGCACCCTGGTGAGGAGTACCAAGACAAATGTGTTTTGCCTACAGTCAAGCATGGTGGTGGCAGCATCATGGTCTGGGGCTGCATGAGTGCTGCCGGCACTGGGGAGCTGCATTTCATTGAGGGACACATGAATTCCAATATATACTGTGACATCCTGCAGCAGAGCATGATCCCCTCTCTTCGGAAACTGGGCCGTAGGGCAGTTTTCCAACATGATAATGACCCTAAACACACCTCCAAGATGACAACGGCCTTGCTGAAGAAGCTGAAGGTTAAGGTGATGGACTGGCCAAGTATGTCTCCAGACCTAAACCCAATTGAGCACATGTGGGGCATCCTCAAGAGGAAGGTGGAGGAGTGCAAGGTGTCCAACATCCGTGCGCTCCGTGATGTCGTCGTGGAGGAGTGGAAGAAGATTCCAGAAGCAACCTGTGCAGCTCTGGTGAATTCCATGCCCAGGAGGGTTAAAGCAGTGCTAGATAACAATGGTGGTCACACAAAATATTGACACTTTGGGCACAATTTAGACATGTTCACTATGGGGTGTACTCACTTTTGTTGCCAGCTGTTTAGACATTAACAGCTGTGTACTGAGTAATTTTCAAAGGACAATAAATCTATACTGTTATTCAAGCAGCACACTGACTACTTTAAGTTATATCAAAGTTTCAGTAGGATAATGTTATCCCCTGAAAGGATATAACAGAATATTTGCAAAAATCTAAAGGGTGTACTCACTTTTGAGATATACTGTAAGGATTAAGCTACACTAACATTATTAGTACTGTACTATCAGTAGGATTAGGCTCCAGTGGTGGCTGCGTAGGATTGTTTCTGACTCATGTGATCTGAACTTAAGTCCAAAAGTTATCTAACAAATGTTCTGCTTCAATCCATCAATCAATCAATTTGTTGTAGTTTCAAAAACAACATTTTCAATGCTTTAGAGAAAGCAGTTTTCGACACAAAGGGAGGCATGCATCTGTAAAAATTACATTTATATAACACAATAACCAGAAATCTATTGTATTAATGTATTAAATACATCATAAAACATCATTAAATATCACAACAGGCCTTCGAAGCTTCATTCTAAAACCTTAATAGAAGCTAGTTTCCACTAGATCAGGTTATGTTTGATGATGCTGATGTCGCTGTGTCTTTCTGCCTGACAGGTGTGACTATACATCCTGTCTGCACCAAGCGGAGAGCAGCGAGCAGCAGAGGACAGAAGGTTCAGGCTTCATGGAGATGAAGCTGAGCGAAGAGATGACGGAACGGATGAAAATGTCCAGATGAACACATGACACAGTCCAAATATGCTGACATAGGCTTAACGGTTGATTGACAGCTAAACAACGACGCACTCGTCCTCCTGCCGCCGCCCACTCGTCGTCCGTCCAGCCATGATGTTGAGGAGGAAGCTGTGCGTTGCCTTGGTGATCGCTGCCATCCTCTTCCTCATGCTCGCCAGTCAGAGCATCCAGAGGAGACACTTCCTGCCTCTGTCCTTAGCCCTGCCCATGAGCTGGACCACGCCCACCGGCAGGGAGACAGGTGAGGAGCTGATGTCATCATCACTGGGGTAAAAAAACCTCAGAAAACCAAACGTGTGACAAAAACGTAGCAGGAAGGTTTAAAGTGTTCATCCATCAGTTAATATAGGACATTTCCCAAAATGGCTGAATCAGTTTGACATTTTTCGTACATTTTTTGATCAATATTCACCAAATTTGTAAAATAAAGAAAAGTAAATCACATACTCTTTTGCAAAAATTGACAATAAAAATATAATCAACTGTAGAATACGGAATATGATGCAATTTGCCAAAATGTGGAGGCAATTTATAAAAATCACTTGTTTTCCCATTATAAGCATTTTTCAGTCAAATCCAATCAGAAGAAACGATGCTACTATGTTTTGGTGCTCGATGCTTCTGTCCTCTGCTCTCTGTGTTGGTGCATCACCGAGGGCGGGGCTCAGCTCCTTCTCCACACACACACACACACACACACACACACACACACACACACACTGTCATGTCGAGAATCCACCGGGCGCCGCTCCGCCGTGTTCCAGCTGCTCGTGATTTCACCAGATGCATCGCAGTGTGTTTTAACAAGTGTCCTAGAAGTGGCGCCTCGCCACAGATACACACCTAGTCTAGTTTTAACATCGAGTCGGGCAATATCCCAAATAAACACCCTGCAAAATATCTAAAAGACTGCTTTGAGTCAGGAGCACGTTGTATTCAGCAGGAGAATCAGCAGTAATAAGAGCTAAAGTAGTAGTTATAGTAGTATTAGATGTAATGTAACATAATTAACATTAGCAGTAGACTATCATCCAGCACTATAACTAGTATTATGTGTTAGTACTAGTAGAAGTGTATCATATACTGGTAACAGTGTTAGCAGAGCTCCCATGATGCATTGTTCCCTGACTCTCTGTCTGTTTGTGTTTGCAGTAGTTGAACCCACGGCGCCTCCTGCTGATCCGACCCCTGACCCTCCCAGGTCAGTGGTGAAGGGAGGAGGGGGTCCTCCCTTCACCACCCAACCTGAAGGCAAGGAGAAGCCTGTAGAGAACTCCCAGTACGACCTGAGGTAACACGCAGGAGGTCATGGACTCCGTATCCCATGATTCCTTGTTCTGTCGTTCTCTGACTCCTCTGTGTTGTCCTCTTTCAGGTTGTGTGGTTGTACCGGGACCTGTATTTCAGACCTGGGGGGGTCAGACTGGTTCAGCCAACGCTACGACCCCAAACAGGAACCCGTCCTACGAGACACTAACAACAACCTCGACCCCGATGCTCTCAGATGGTGGCTGGTAAGGACCAAATGCAGGAATAGTGTGTGTGTGTGTGTGCGCGTGTGTGTGTGCGTGTGCGTGTGCGTGTGTGTGTGTGTTTAGTCACAACTGATAAATATGTCAGCAGGGACACCAGGATCGCTAGAAAAAGAAATAGACCAGACAGGCGCCGAAACTATCGCTGGAAATTGCAAGGGGTGTGTGTGGGAGTGTGTCCTGTGTTGCTCTCAGAGTGAATTAAAGCAGAGCTCTGGTCATCTCTTCTGATCAGCCTTCATAAAGATGTGGCTGATCGATCGGCACATCTTTAATAACATTTACCACAAGCAGAGATTAAACTGCAGATAACCAGAATAGCAATATTGATGCGATGGAGAATAACAAAGTTTGAGCCCCGATACAGAAAGCACTGCAGGCTGCACTGGAAGTGACTCGACAGCATTGAACTGATGTGTCAACACTGAGAACTGTTGAATCAGCTGAATCACACATTTGTTATTAGAAGACCAAACAGCAGTTTTATATCCTGCATGACGGTCATGTAATGCGTTTACGTAGATATGACCGTTCAGGAAATAGAAATGTAAAAAGTCTGTTTTTGTAGAAGCAGTCTGGATGAAGAGACGAATGTCTGCGTCTCTTTTCTGCTTTTATAGATTACGTCCTGCTGCAGAAACCATTAGTAGATTAAGGGGGGGGGGGAAATACTGCTAACATCATCAGTCTGGTGTGTGTGTGTGTGTGTGTGTGTGTGTGTGTGTGTGTGTGTGTGTGTGAGAGCAACACGTCTGTTTGCTGTAGTTTTATGGAGAAAGTGTATTTTGACGGCGCTTGATTTAATAAATCTATATTAAAAAATAATGGAATATGCTCTTCTTCTCCACAGAGTCTTCAGCGGTCCGGTAACGACCAGACTCTAGAGAAAGTGATGTCGGAGATGTTCAAGGTCATTTCCCCGCCCACTGTCGACTTCAGGCCCCTTCCCTCGAGTTGCCGTAGTTGCGCGGTGGTTGGCAACTCTGGCAACCTGCGGCGGTCAGGAAACGGCAACCGTATCGACTCCCACGGCTCTGTAATCCGGTACGTACGTCCACACGCTGATGCTGTGTATAAGAAGAGGATGAGGAGACTATTTCCTGAGGAAGATGAGATCCTTCGTGTGCAACAAGATGTGCAAACCTTTCTATCGGTCTGTTGTGGCCACGCCGTTCACTGCGGTCTGTTGATGACTCTGCACATCTTTAAACTCACGCTCCACCTCATTGCATTTAAATAAAAACAAAAACTGAAATTATTTTGCACACTTGTCTAATTTATATATTGTGTCTTATTCACCCACAGGATGAACAAGGCGTTGACTCGAGGATTTGAGAAAGACGTCGGTAATCGGACGACTCATCACTTCCTGTACCCGGAGAGCGCGGTGGACGTAGAGCGTGGCGTCAGCCTCGTCCTGCTGCCGTTCAAACTCAGAGACCTGGAGTGGCTGACCAGCGCGTTGTCCACCGGAGAAGTAAAAATGTATGAAATATTGATACTCAAAAGGACATTTGTCCTGTCAAATGTGATTAATTAGAAAGGATGTGAACTTTGTAGTGCAAATATCTTCAATCTTTATTAAAAGAAACGTTCAAACATTGAATTTATTTAAATAAATCAATAAAGAATATTTTAAAAGTAGAATTGGGACAAATAAAGTTCCATAATATGAAATTATAATAAGAAAAAAAACACTTTATTCTTCTTCTAAAGAGATCACTGTACAGTTAGACAGTTTAGAATTAATATATTCCTAAAATACACAAAAAATTGTGAAATTGTGTCTAATAAAATGTAACGTATATTATGACCAGTTATTCTCTCTGTGTGTGCAGGACCTACATGAGGGTTAAAGACCGAGTGGAGGCTGATAAAGACAAGGTGAAATACACGCTCCATCATACTCTCGGTCTCTGTGTGGACTCTTTATTTACTCTAACCATACAGCTAAACGCACATTATTTCAATAATTCATGTGAAGTCTCAGTAATACGCCAGAAAAGGAGTTCAAGTCTCCACCGACGTATATTCCTGTTAACATGTTTGTTTTCCAAAACTCATCGATTCATTATAAAACCAACACTAACATAATAAACATGGTACCATGGTAACACTTTATATGTGTGCAGGTTCTGGTAGTGAACCCGGTGTTCTTCAAGTATGCTAACGATCGTTGGACCGAGGGTCACGGTCGCTACCCGTCCACCGGCATGCTGGCCATCATCTTCGCTCTGCACACCTGTGACCAGGTAGGAGGGAGGAACCTTTGCCAGCACCCCTGGTGCTGAGGCGTGATGTGGGGATTGTCAGTAGACCAGCTGAGGATGAGGGGAGGGGGTGGGAGGGGTTATACCCCTGAAAGAGGTCAGATAGGTCAGATAGGCTTTGGAGGTGAGCAGAAGGTTTTTGTAGTCGATCCAGAGTGTAACAAATGTGTGGACCAAGACTTCTGTACTGGATTGGGAAATATCACCAGGTGCAATCAGGGAGACATTTGACTGACCAAATCTGATAATTAGAGTTTTCCATACAGAGAGCCATGAGAACAGGATTTACATAAAGCACTTCCTGTCTGTGTTCAGGTGTCGGTGTTCGGTTACGGCGCCGACCAGCAGGGCAACTGGCATCACTACTGGGAGGAGAATCGCTATTCTGGAGCCTTCAGAAAAACTGGTGTCCACAGTGCCGACTTTGAAAGGCAGATCATCCACCAGCTTGCCAAAGAGGGCAAGATCCATCTGCACCTGTGACAGAACCACTGATTTACAGACCTTCTGATCTACAGACCGATGGACTGACTTGCATATAGACTTAAAGAAGTGCTGACCGGCCTACAGACCTAAAGACAGATGACTGATGGACGGACCTGCTGACCAGGGCTGCAACATTAATCTGCAGATTATTATCTCGATTAACTGTTTGGTCAAAGTCCAAGGTCTCTAACTGTCTTGTTTAGTCAGTCCAAAACCCAAAGATATTCAGTTTAATATTATATAAAACCGAGAAATAATAATAATATAATAATAAAATTGATTTTATACTTGAATTGATTATCAAAATAGTTGGAGAATATATTTTTGTGATTGACCAACTGTTGCAGCTCTACGGCGGACAGACCTGCTGACTGACGGACCGATCTGCATACCCTGCCGTCCTCAAATTTGAGTCGACTCTTGACCGTATAGGCTGCCAGATTTGACTTGTTTCTGGGGGGCTTTGGACAGGAATCGGACCAGAACTTCTTGCACATCAATCATCACGTCTGCCTTAAGTCAGACATCCAGGCATGCCCAATTGAAGCCGCAGTTGGGTAGCAACATTTTTATATATCTGGATCACCTGTGGATGGAGCTTTTCTGGGGTGGGAGGAGCTAAACCTGTTGGACTAGGCTCAGATGTTCTGCCTCTGCAGACTCCTGCTGGTTTAAATCAGCTCAACTTGAACATACAGACTGTTTTTCGGGACCCTCCACTGTTCAGACAGACTGTTCTGCCGTCTGGGACTGCGAGGATCGACCACACAAGTTTTGCTCTGAGCGGGAAACAACCACAGACTTGTTATATATTTTTATTTGATTTTATAGATATTTTATAGGGAATAACCTCTTTTTTAATTAAAGCACTTTGCCCTGAAGAAGAAACGGCACAAATAGGTCATGTTTTTGCTTCTCTGTCCGACCATCTCTCAAGACCTTTTATATTTTATATCATTTATAATCCATCCATTTATTCTAACTGAATCTTAACGCAAACCGTCCTGATCTGGAGGATGTTTCTGTCCTGACAGACTTGAACTGGAAATGGGACAACACAGTTTTACATTTTTCTTTCACGTCTTCATTTTTGGAATGTAAGCCAATGACAATGGAGCTGAAGACATTGAGTAGGAGGAACCTGTGTGAGGTACTCTTCTCCATACGATCCACGTTGTTTCAACAGTCTGTAGGTTTTCAGCTGATTTCACTGACTGTCCAAAACCGGAGTTTAATATGTGACTATATGACTATTTGTTTTAGCTCCAGTAGCTGACAACCATTACAACAACCATTTAAGATATGACTGAGCTGCAGACTGTTGAACGTCATGGACAGACGTGATGTGACTCCTCTGAGTCGCAGCTCAGCTGCTGGGGGCGACAAAGATGATCAGTCCACGACTTTTAACTAAAGATTTATTAAACAAAACTTAACAAGTACAAAGTCAAACAATCAGTAACACCACCAGTGTGTGCGGTGCATGGATGAGTGGAAGATCTAGTGTAATGTAAGTCCAATCAAAAATAACCAACCATATGAATGCTGTCAGCTAGACTTTCAGTTAAAGGGAGAAGACAGCGAGCAGAGGGCTGTCACACCTGTACTGTCACACCTGTACTGTCACACCTGTACTGTCACACCTGTACTGTGAATGTACAAAGACGGTTTCTGATTGTCAATCACAGTCGTCTGAATGTCGTTGACACTTTGAGGAGTTTCAGGACGTTTTCACACTGAGAATGTTTGAATCTGTTTGATCGTCCGTCTTAGATCGCACATAAAGTTTCTTTCAGCTGCGCTTTTGGGAAATCTGGTAATACCACATTTCTGGCGCACTGTTTCCAGATTCAAACCAACCTGCCAGTGTGAAATCGCTCTGTGAAAGAGCCGTCTGCTTCAAACACACTTGTTGATACAACGTCTAAGGGCCGGGGATATGTGGAGGGAAAAGCCTGCCATCATATGTTCCTCCTGGCTGCATCCCACCGCGTCCTTGATCGCAGTTCAACAAATCTGTGTCTTTTGTAGGATGCAGCTGTTGGAAAGGGATTTCTTTGGAGGAACTAACAAGCACTTCATTTGAAGCAGACTGAGGCCTCTTTAAATAATCATAAATGCTGAATTATCATCTGGAGGCTCTGTCGTTAACTCGAGTTTAACCCGGTTTGTCTGGAACAAGTCGAATGGTCTCTTGAAACCTGACTGCTGAGTCATCGGAAGCCGTTTTAAATCTGAAACATCTGCTTGTTTTTATAGTTTTTTGCCGAGATTTAACGCTTTGTTTGCTGGTAAACTGGGAAATGATCCACTTTATGAGGAACATTCAGCCACTAAACGACAGCTGCAGCCCTCCGGCGTCCTGAGCTGGACTTCACATCCACATGAAAGGTTTTGAATTCTGCAGACTAAGTTATATTAAAAAGATTTACTTCCTCACACTGAAAGAAAAATCAAGCTTGTTGTGAGTATAAATCCAAAGTCTTGCTTATTAGACTCCTTGCAGGCTGGAAATGTAGAGATCAACCAATCAGTTATCATAGCTTTAATTCAGCTCTTCATGTTTAAACTGTGACTGTTTCATAAAAGAAAGAAATGTCAGCTTCACTTAACAACCTGCTGACCATCAATGCATTCATAGTGACCAAACAGACGAAGCACTGTGATATTTCAAAACAACATAAACCCACCACTGTCCCTTTGAATGAAATAAAAAAATGAAACAAAATGCAAGAGTTTTTCCTCTGGAGGTAAATGTTGAAACAATCAAACACAGATGAGAAAAGTTCTGCTGAGAAGTCTGATGTCTATAAAAGTCCTCGTGGCAGTGTGTTGCCGCCACCATGATAAAGAAAATCAGCTCAGCTTCCACTATAAGATGTTATAAGTCATGTTATTATGACTCACTTTCTCGCTATCACATGTCATGAGTGCATGAGTCGTGTTACAATGTTAAACATCTTCATGAGAAACTGAGAAATGTATTCTTGTAATGGTGGCAGCAACTCGCTGCAGTACTTACTCACTGAGGTGTTGCGATATCTTGTGACATCGAAGGCAGCTGGAAGCATCAGCTGAGTCCCATTTCAGGCTCCACCTCCTCTGATGTCAAATGAATTAAGAGCAGATTCACCCTTTGGACTTTAGTTACCCACAATCCTTTGTGCTTTGGTCACTTGTTGGACCTCATAAGCCCCGCCCCTCCAAGGAGGCGTTGCCTGAGATGGGACGGAAGTGCTGATTGATCTCCACATGATCAATAACAATAAATACATAACAATAAATTAGAACAGAAAAATACTGAACTTCAAAATAAAAGTCCAGTGGATTGTTTTATTTTGAAGGGAAGTATCTGCTTAATAAAAAATATTTTTTTTAAAATTGAAAATAAATAAATAAATCAAAGTATCTTGAATCATGGCCGATCGGTTTGTGCTAGGCAGTATCCATGGCGACATTATCACCTGACCCGAGCTACATAAAGATCTAGTGTCTTCTCTGAAAGGTCAACTGTAACATTTCCACGGTAACAGAAGGCGCAAGAAACACTGGTTGCTACGACAACATGAACTTACAGGATGCTGGAGCTGGTCCAGATCAGTCCAGTACTGGGACAAAAACCTTGGGTTCTGCTTCTGCTGCTCAGTACTGGTCTGGTTTGGTTCTCCTGAGCTCCAGGTTCTGGTTCTCCAGAAGTGGTCTAGATCTGTGCGGGTCCAGGGTCCGGTCTGGTTCGGTCCAGGTTCATGTCAATCTGAGAGCAGCTGCACGAAGGAGGACGGAAACAAACCTCTCTGGTCTGGTTCATCCTCTATGTAACCATGCTGCACACACAAACACACACACGTTACCTTTATCGTTAACGTTACTCTTTATGTTAGTTTCATGATATAGATAAGCCCCAGGTGGTCGACTCTGTCAGCAATGTTCACAGCTGATTCGAAACAGTAGATGGCGTCTTTCAACTGATCTTTATAACTTAAGTTAAGCGTTCTGATGCGTCAGCTGTCGCCATCTTTGTTGTGTACCCTGGATACAGGTTGTTGTCTGTAGCGGGGCCAGTGGAAAAAGCACTGTTTACCTGTTATACAAGTCCACACCAGAGGGAGCCCCAATCAGAGTGCAGGATGATACGTACCCACCAATCGCAGTCCTCCTGTCCCACGACCACCAGCACCTGTCCCTCAAAGAAGCTCAGCTCATCGTGGTGGTCGGCCTGGCAGTCGTACAGCGCCTCAACACGGCGGCACGTCGCACCCCGAGGCTGATGGACGTAAACAAAAAACACAGAGAAATGTTCTACTAATAGTTATAACAATAAATATTAATAATAGAGTGCTGTGAAATGACGTATTTGTGTGGTCACTATAAATGTACTATTTCAGTACCACAGACTCATCGTAAGTTCCCTTTAGGAATATTACAGTGACACAAAGTCGAGTGCCATAAATATACAATGTGTAGTTATAAAGAATATCATCTAGACACTGTAATGGGACATCTGTACAAAGGACACATGCCCATCAAGTTGGTTTGTTTTGTACTTTTTCCCCCATGTGTTCACCGTACGGAGACCCTGTGGGTGACCTTAGATTCCAGGCGGTTTCTAGGGAGTTCAAGGTTTTTGAAGATCTCACCAATGATCTGCGGGGAAGCGGCTGGGGGGCGAGGCGTCTGCTGTCATTCTCAAAGCTCTGAGAGCGCTGATTGGTGGGAGATCCATTGGTCGGGGCTTTCCTGGCAGGGTGCAGGAAGTGGGAGGAACTACCGTCGCTGTCTGCTCTCCGAAAACCTCAGAGAGAGAGAATGTTGATGTAAGTATTTCAACATCAAGTTATTTTAAGGAACTTGTATTTAACAGGAAGACAATTATTTAGGTGTTTTGTCTACAATATATCTACATGTCTACATATACAATAAAATACAATGATATCACAGATAAAACGCCATCTGTTCAAAGCATTGCATTTAAAGATTATAGTTTTCAGTCTAACAGTGGAGGAGGAACTCCAGGAGGACAATTTAAAGTTAAAGCTCCGGGGCCGACACACTCACACACACACACACACACACACACACACACACACACACACACACACACACACACACACACATCATCATTCATTCATCACAGTTACACAAGATAGATTCATCAGACTACAAACTGATAAAACAGACGTAGATGTTTCCGAACAGGAAGTACCTCTTTCTGGTCGTTCAGTCAGCGAGCTTAGAGGAGAAGATGGGCTGGAAAGACACAGACAGACAGACAGACAGACAGACAGTCAGACAGTCAGACAGACAGGCAGACAGTCAGACAGACAGACAGACAGACAGACAGGCAGACAGACAGACAGACAGACAGACAGACAGACAAGTTTATTATCTCAATCTGAACCCTCTGAACTGTAATTCATCTGCAGTCCACCAGAGGGCAGCACAGGCCCTCAGTTCAGCTTCTTCAACACACACTGATGAGAATAAACTTTAAACTTAAACATCTGTTTCACTTTTTGTATCTCACTAGAGTTTTAAATAAAGTTCTGAAGGTTTGAACAAATAAAGAAGAAGCCACCAGAGGTTCATCTCAAGTGTAGAAGATAATAATTCTCTCATTCTGCTCTCATTCCTTTAAGGGTCATTGTAACTGATAATAATTGTAAATAATAATAAAAATCAATGTAATAAAAATAAAAATAATAATGATTAAAATGAAAATAATAGCAGTAATAATAATAAGTGTAATTACGTACACCATTATACAGTGAAACCGTGATATATCTGAGACGGTTATCGTACTGTCTGTAAAATCTCATGCTGTTACAACCTTCTCACCAAGTATGAATGTGTTCATTTTAATTGCTTTTAAACTGGAAGGTATTCAACACTTCTGTGTATAGAAATAAAAAAATCCAGACACTGGCACCTGGGCCGACGTGACATCATCCCACTGCGGATCCAATCAGAATCGTTCCCTTTGATGTGTTGATGGTAATTAATGTAAATTTATGTTCACATTCAGTGTGATTGTGTCTCAGATACTCACACACACTTCTTAAAGGAGGAGTCTGGGCCGCTGTAGATCCTCGGACTGGTTGGCAACCCGTAATCTACACACACACACACACACACACACACACAGTTAATAACACAGTGTCCCAGTAATTGACAGATTAATTGCAGCGTGTCTCTCAGATGTTACCGTGCTTGCTGGACTCGGAGCAGCTCCTCTTGTGTCGGACGGCGATGGGAGGGGGGGGCGTTGACTTTCTGTTTCCTGTGAAGGGGAAGAAAACCTCCTCCTCTTCCTCCTCTTCATCCCCAACTCCTTCCCCCCCAGCGGGAGGAGGAGGAGGAGGAACGTTGGGAGCTGCAGGACGACACAAAATAAATATGGAAGATTGATTTTTTTTGCATAAATCTGTTTAGGTGTATTTCATTATTGTATGATTGTATTGATTTCCTGTTTTAGACAAAGAGGCGTAACAACACTTGTCATAGAAACACAACAATAACAGCAAATTTGTACAAGCTCCCTGGCTTTCTTTTAAAATATCGAAAGTCTTTCTTGTTCTTCATATTTCGAGAAAGGAGCCATATTGCTTGAGTTGAGTGGTGAGTGTGACTTGATGCTGTTGTTGTACTGGTTGATATAAAGCTGTGGAAATGTACAGCATACTGAATTTACCACATGAAACGTTAGAATAAATGTGAATCCAACCTTCCTCCGATGTTGTTAACCAGGCTGTGGTTCACAACACATTACAAACTAAAGGTGAAGGAGAGGAATACATGTGCGTTGTCTTTCTGGTCAGGCAGCAGATGGAAACATTACAGATAATAATAGAACAAGCTGAATCTCACCTTTGACCCTGGGCGGCAGCGGAGGTGCAGGGGAGGACGGAGGAGGAGGAGGGGGGCTGGAGGCGCAGCCGGTGGGCCGGCTGTGGAGCTCCATAGCCATGGCGAGCCTCCTCCCCACGCTGAGCAGACCTCCTCCACCTCCTCCACCTCCACCTCCCTCCTCCACCTCCTCCAGAGGAGGGCGGGGCGACGGAGGACTGACTGAAGCTGAAGGCCCGGGAGTTAAAGGAGAAGGAGGAGGTGAAGGAGGAGGACGAGAAGGAGCGCTCCTTCTTCACTGGACCGTTCTGAAACAGAAGAGGAGAAGCGAAGGAGTTACACCAATAAACTAATATTATTATTGTTGCAATAAATGGTTTGAACCTCAACGTGAGCGTACCGACTAATTCACATTTAGGTAAATATATTAAACAATCTAGACATTACAGATATACAGTATTATATAGTTATAGAAGTTATTCTCCAAAGAAATATGTCCTCAACTGATAAAATAATGTTTAAATCTATATATGAAAATACAGAAACAGAAAATCTCCATCCCAAAAACATTGTTGTCACGATGAAAATGAAGGTTCAAGTGTTTTGCTTCTTGCTTTAATAATTAGTAGTGATGATTATAATAATACATATTGTTATTATATTATTCAGTATAAGAAAATGCAGCAGACAATCAGTTTCTTGCTGCTCATGCTCTGTGTTGTTAAAGTGCATCGTGCTAAAAGATATAAATACATTCAAACTCAAGTCAATGAATCAGCAGGCTGTTGCCATGGTCACCTTGTCGTCAAAGTCATCGTCACTGTCGTAGAGGTCGTCATGACGAAGCCTCCACTCGTACTCCACGTTGACGTGATGGTCAAACTGGTTGGACTGGGCCTGCTGCAGCTGCACACACGCACACACACACACACACACACACACACACACACACACACACACACACACACACACACCGCAGTTAGAATAAGTGTAATGTTCACAGTCTCATGTGAAGACATGTAACAGAGCGAGGGCCTCACCAGCGCCTCGCAGTGGACGTGCTTCAACCTGCGGCTCACGTCCAGAGCGGTCTCTCCTAACTCGTTTTCTGTTCACAAACAAACAGTTAAAACATTACTGAGATGTTCTCTGTCGTCATAAACATCAACAGGAAAAGTGTGTTTGTGCTCGTGAGGACCAATTGAGAGTGAAGATGTTTTTGCAAAGTAACATAACTTCCCAAAATCAAACTCCCAATTTACAAAAATGTCTTCACTTGTTAAATTGTGCTCACTTTCTAAACATGTCCTCACTTTCCTACTTGTTTATGGGGTCCTCACATGTACAGTAAACAAACATGTGTGTGTGTGTGTGTGTGTGTGTGTGTGTGTGTGTGTGTGTGTGTATTACTGGTGTGTGTGTGTGTGTGTGTGTGTGTGTGTATTACTGGTGTGTGTGTTGGCCCTGGCTCTCAGCAGCAGCCTCACACAGTCGCTCTTGTTGTGCAGACAGCTGTAGTGCAGCGCCTGTGTTTCCTGAGGATGTCAGCGCGTCCACGTTTGAGCTGAAGACAAACACACACACACACACACACACACGCAGGTAAACACATGAACACACACTGAGAGGACATCACTCATAAACGTCGTCAGAGATCACTGACCAGTTCTGAGCTAAGAAGTCCAGGATGTGCAGCGACGTCCTGTCAGCCAATAGGACGGCGAGATGAAGTGCCGTCTCCCCTCTCTCCTGTTGGCACGGAAACAAACCGCTGAGTATGTGTGTGTGAGTGTTAACGTGAGTTTGCCTGTTAACTGATGCGTGCGTACCTGTATGTGTGCGTGCAGCGGCTGGCTCAGCTCGGTCTTCTGAGCGTACAGCTGGATCAGACTGTAGATGTCGCAGCTCTTGGTCGCCTCCTGCAGGTTGTATCGCAGCGCTGCAGTAGAGTTGTGGCTCCGCCTCACAAAATACACGTCCTGATACTTCGACAGGATGAAGTCTTTACGCTCTCCCCTGCACACACACGCCACCAATATCAGATCAGCTTCAAAATAAAAACTCATTTTTACTAGAACAACAAACACCTTCTTCTTAAATGTATGTGCGTGCGCGTGTGTGTGTGTGTGTGTCTGTGTGTGTCTTACATGTGGCTTTCTTGGGACGGCTTCAGTGACGGACTCAGGAGGTTTGCCTCAAGTATTTCATTAAAGCCAGAGTTACCAACATTCCTGGCCAACTGGGAGAGAAAAGAATAGTTATTGTATATCTAACTGCACTGTACATACATCACACATACAGTAAAGAACCAGATGAGGTGTGAAAGCACCTTTAAGGTCTGGAATTAACATCAAAATTCAGAACTGAAAAGTCAGAAATGTTCGTATGCTTCAGTAAGAAACATCCAATCACAGCATTTTATATTCTGTTGTATGTGTTGTTTACTAAAGAAGTAATTTACAAAACTGATTTTACAAGTGAGGTTTGAACTAAACCCAGCTGACTGCAGAAGGACTGGTGTTGGATTAGCTTGTTGCTAATGTTGTTGCTAACAGTTCAGACCTACCAGCAGGTCTGAGGTCCCCAGACTGTCCAGACTGAGAGACTGGATCCTGGAGACGTGGACCCCCATCTCCCTGTGGATCCCCGAACACTCGATACAGGTCAGGATGCCCAGGTTGGTCGAGAGCCATCCAGGATCTTCAGAGAGAGAATATTAAAGTGTATTGTCATTTCCATTAGATAAGTAGCATTCAAAGCATCATTTTGCCAATTATTTACTTGAAAGCCAAACATGTGCTGGTTTCATGCTTCTTAAATGTGAGAATATGAAGCTTTTCTTTGTCATGCATGATAATAAACTGAATAGCTTTGGATTTTTGGCTGTTGGCGTCACCTTGGGCTCAAGATGCATTGATTGATTGATTGATTGATTGATTGATTGATTGATTGATTGATTGATTGATTGATTGATTGATTGATTGATTGATTACCTGGTGCTCCGCAGTCACAGCAGCTGTTGTTTCCTGGCATCCGCCGGATGTCATCAGTGATGGCCCGGGTCAGATCCTCCACACTGCTCTCCCCACTTCCTCCCCCTTTCCTCCCCCCGTCCAGAGCCATGCTCAGGGCCTCCTGCTTACTGTTACTGAGCACCGAGATCCAGCTGAACACACACATACACACACACATTTTAATACTTTTAAATTGTTATGATAAGCAACACAAATACAGGACGATACCAGGTGTCAGACTTAAGTTTATTTTTGACTCACGCCAGACACTCAGCGTCATCCTCTGCCAGGAAGTGGTAGGTCCGATTATCTGGAGGACAAAAGTAATATATTACACAATTATATATGAAAACACTGTATGAACTGAATGTTATTACTATTAGGACAAAAACTAAAGTAAAACAAAGGAGATAAAGATATAAACACAATTCTATTTGTTTTATGAACATATTCCATACACAATATCATATGTACAGTTTTTTGTTAATATATATATTTGCATCTTTATGTCATCTGTGTTCCTGTCCGTGTGTGTGTGTGTGTGTGTGTGTGTGTGTGTGTGTGTGCGTCTTACGGGAGATGAGGTCGAAGCATTTCTTGTCCTCCACGCTGGGTTTGACCTGACAGGTGAGCAGGTTGAGTCTGGTCGGAGGTTTATTAGGCTGAGAGAGAGAAGAGGATGTGATCAGTGTCAATCAAGAGTCAGGACTTGTTTAAAGTTTATAAGTTTATAATCACACACACACTCACACACACACACACACACACACACACACACACAGGTGAACTCACAGTGGCGTGTGCGATGGTCAGGTAACAGTTGTGAACTGAACATTTCCTCTTCTGCCACATTTTCCTCAAGCTGAAACACAAACAGACACACAGGTTTAGTGTTTCACTCACTGCCTGTCGATATTAGAATAGCTCTCTCTCTGTGTATTTAAAGGAAATTAATCTTTTTAATCTGGCTTGTGAATTGGAGCCTTAGTTTTTACGTTTTATTTTATTCTATTTACTTAAATTGTTTTCTTTTTTACATCTTTTGTCTTGAAATTTTTATTTATTGTTGTTTTTTGTTTTGTTTAGTTTTCTATGTGAAACACTAGGGCAGCACGTTTGTATGAAAGGTGCTGCATAAATAGATAATGTTTCAGAGTTTCAGTGTTTCAGTGTTTCAGTGTTTCAGTGTTTCAGTGTTTCAGAGTTTCAGTGTTTCAGTGTTTCAGTGTTTCAGTGTTTCAGTGTTTCAGAGTTTCAGAGTTTCAGTGTATACGTTAGTGTGTGGTGTTTCATTTCTTTTACCCGTCACTCTTCTTGTAGAGGAATCCTGACCTTTCTGTCCCGTACTGTTTGTCCCCCAGTAGCTGATGCATACTGTACACCTGCTTAGGTAAAGAGTCCTACACACACACACACACACACACACACACACACACACACACACACACACACACACACACATTAGTTACCTGCTGAACAGTATTATGATGTTAGTTAGTGTCAGTGTTTGTGTGTCTGACCTGTGACTCTGTGTTGACGACCGGCCTCAGCTGATCTCTGAGAGTCACGAGCTGCTTCTTCTCCTCCTCCTGACGCTGCTTCACCTGCAGACACACAACAGCGTGAAGGCTGACGTGCTGTAATTATAAATGTAAATAATTAATTATACATATAATTATTATATTATACTTGTTGTCGTACCGTGTTCAGGACTCCATTCAGCTCCTCCATGTACTGCTTCAACTTCTGAGTGGTGGAAACACACTCCTGTAGGAAACTACACACACACAGATACAGTAAATACAACTGTGTGTGTGTGTGTGTGTGTGTGTGTGTGTGTGTGTGTGTGTGTGTGTGTGTGTGTGTGTGTGTGTGTGTGTGTGTGTGTGTGTGTTCCTACTTGTTGTGGCTGTGGTAGTGTTTGATGAGGTTCTGCAGCAGATCGACTCCTCTCTTCGTCTTTATCTCGTTGACCTTAATCAGATACTGAGAGAGAGAGAGAGAGAGAGAGAGAGAGAAGAGAGAGAGAGAGAGAGAAGAGAGAGAGAGAGAGAAACAGATGAGAGAGAGAGAAAGGTGCGAGGAGAGAGAAGAGAGAGAGAGGCTAGCAGAGACTAGAGAGCGACGCTATAGTAAGAGACCATAGAGAGAAAGTTGCCGAGAGAGAGAGAGAAGAGAAAGGTTCAGAGACGAGAGAGAGAGAGAGAGAGAAAGGTTCAGAGAGAGACAGAGAGAGAGAGAGAGAGACAAAGAAGATAGAGAGGAGACGAGATAGATAAGGAGATAGAGAAGAGATAGATAGATGATAGCGAGAGAATGAGATAGAGAGTATAGGACAGATATAGAGAGACATAGAGAGATATTAGGAGAGAAACAAAGAGAGATAGAGAGAGAGACAGAGAGGAGACGAGAGAGAGAGAGAGAGAGCGAGAGAGCGAGAGAGACAGAGAGACAGACAGACAGAGAGAGAATATTTATCAGACAGAGACGGCTGCTCATTTTATAAGTGATGGATTTGTAGCAGAAAGAGCAGTAGGGAGAGAAAGAGGAAAGGGGAGAAGGAGGAGAAAGAGAAAAAAGAAGAAGAGGAGGAGAAAGATAATGGAGGAGGTGAAGGAGCAGGAGGAGGCGGGTTCAAAGATGGAGGCGGAGTCACTGACCTCACACATGCTCAGTTGGAAGGAGCGTCTCTCCTTCTCGAGCTCCTCAGCAATCTCTCCTCCGCTCACCTCATTCCTCACCATCCCATACTGACGAGCCAACTCCCTCTTCTCCTTCTCCACCTGCTTACTACACACACACACACACACACACACACACACACACACACACACACACTTTGAACTCCACGACAAACGAAGATGTGAATATTTCCCTTGCTCCTTTACTCACATAGAATGGAAGTGAACAGGAGGCGAACTGTTAATTTCATGAATGTGTGACTGTCCCTTTAAATGCTTTATTCATCCACTAATTACATTTTTCTTTTTTGAAAGAGGAAGTTTTCACAATTAATTGAATCCTAAACTGGTCTCAGATCTTCAGAGCTGCACTGGGAACAGGGCTATTCATAAAAACACGCAAAACATTTCAACATTGTTCTTTCTTCTTTAATTTATCCTGCTTTATGTTGAGACAAGTTGCTTCAGCTCATTAAAAATGTCTGTTGAAGCTCCACTTTGCGTGACGTGTTTTCACTGCGAAGGTCGTCTTTACATCTGTTATCGTCACATTTTCTTGTTCTAACTACTCGAGCACTCACTCACATACTCCAGCAGAGATATTCAGGTTTCTGAAACCATAATGACGATATTTACTCGCAACCAGGATAGTAACAGAGGTACGAGATAATTCAGTGTGATGGTCACTCACAATCTGCTCTCGTAGTCCCTCCATGCTTTGTCAAAAGGCTTCTTCAGATCCTACAAAGACAGACAGAAGAGGAAACAGATTCACTTTACTGATGAGGCTGTAAACACAGGCAGCGCCATCCTGTGGCTGACCTGAGGTCTGTCAAAGTTGATATGCATCATTCAAGCGTTGTGAAAGTAAGTAAAGATAAAGTCCTCACCCCCTTCACCTCCCTCAGGTCTCCTTTAACCAGAGAGTCCAGGAAGAAGTTGATGTTGTGGAGCATGCTCTTTAGCTGCACACAAACATACACAAATACACTTAAAGTAACTTCCACTGTCAACAAAAATAAAAAAGGAAGAGAGACCATCTCCCGGCGCAACATGCTCGGACCACAATGACTGCATCTTGCATGGTTGCGATACTAACGTGGTGACAAAATCTGTATATATATATATATATATATATATTATATATAACACCTGGCAAAGCACTCAAAATCCTTTGGTAAAAAGGTAAAACACCCAGCATGTTGTTCATTGAACGACGGTAATGAGATCTGGAGATAAACAACCACATCCAGTTGGTTTTTAAACAGATGTTTTTTCAATGGAGTGTTGAATGGACCCGGGAAAAACTAATTACATGTTCTTAATGAGAGAGTTTCCCAATCTTCTTTGGATTGGACCGGTTAAGATCCAATTGTTTTTTTTAATCAGACGTTTTTCCAAAGCACCAGAGCTAACTGGCTTTTAAGAAGGTCAAGGATAGTTTTCCAATGGAGCTGGTAATAAGTTACCAACCAAGTCAATGTGTTTTTAATTGGTGACGATTGTTTGGTTCTGGTTGTATTGTATTTAGAGGTTTTTCCAATAGAGTGTAGAATGAAGCCAGTAAAGGCCTTTTGGTTTCTTAATACTTAGTTTGTTTTCTAGTTGAGTTTTTAATAGACCACTGATTTTAAATCGAAATTACCAATGGCATTTCTAAATGCATCCATTAAGATACAATTGGTTTTAACTATAGGTTTTCCCAATGGAGGGTTGAAATAACCAATGGAGAGACCCTGGGAGGTTTTTAGTTAAAAGGTTTTTAGTCCATTCCAGACTCCCTTGAGAAACCTTCTGATTGGCTCTTAAATTAAGAGCTCTTAAGCTCTTAAGAATTGTTTCGGGAGGTAATCTTTGCTTGTAAGGGAGACGGAGGAGTGAGATTGGAGCCGGGAAGGCTTCCTCAGGGAAAAGAACACATTTAGCTGCTTTTTATGACGGTACTCTCGTCCATCTGAAGACAACAGGGAAATCTGTGTGTACTAAGGACCATACTAATTGAGCAGCAAATCAATATATAGCGTCCTGGTTTATATGTTTGCACTTTGAAGGGAGGACATGGGACAACTTATTTTTGTTGGATTATGCAGCAGGTGCATTGCTTTCTTAAGAAACTGTATTTAATCATAGATTTAGGTTCCCAGGCTTTAAGTTAATGCTGTGCTGTCACGTGGGACAGCTGTCAGCGATGACTCACCAGGTTCTTCATGGGAGAGAGGAGCTCTTTAGAAAAGTCGGCCAGCCGGCAGAAAGCAGAGCCGACCTCCGACTCTCCGTTTGAGTGACAGTTGACCGACAGCTTCTCCATCGAATTAATGTACTGCTCCAGGTGAGACACGTGATCTGACAGAGAGAAAGAGTGTTAGAACGTGTGTGTGTGTGTGTGTGTGTGTGTGTGTGTGCGTGTGTGTGTGTGTGTGTGTGTACCTTGTCCTGATGTGTATTTGGCTTTAGCAGCTTTCTTCATCTTCTGCAACACCAACCGGTCACTGTCCAAAACCTGAACACACACACACACACACACACACACACACACACACACACACACACACACACACACACACACACACACACACACACACACACACATAAACACACACACACACACACACATGCATATTTCACAGTTCATACATTAAAGTGATGTTTTAATCATTAGTGTGTGTGAATGTGCTGAATGTGTGTGTGTGGTCATGTAGAGGCACTAATTAACTTGCTGACTCAACACACACAGAGGACGAGCTTTGTTCTCTGACAACAGACAGCTACATTCCTGTGTGCGTCAGTTTACACCGAGATCTCTGTCTTTATTATTTCCGTGTGATTCAGACCACACAGGCCTTTTTCACAGTGGACATTTTGACTTGTCATAGTAGGAAAAGCACAGGCGTTAAAATAAGGACACTAACAATGGCTCCTTTCTGAGTCCCAGTTAGCCATGACAGTGTGACAGTGTTAACAAAACCAGGAGCCTGAAACTGAGCAGCTGCGTGGAACTCATCATTAATTTCATTATTTGCACCGTGACATGTAACACTGTTGGCAATGTTACAAATAAATGATCAGGGTTGATTTATTATGATTTGTATGTGATTATTATACACATGTGATGAAGTATTATGACTTTCTTTTAGGCTTTTAATATACCTAAACCAAAAACCTCTAAATATATCAGTTTCTTAAAGGGACAGTTCACCCCTAAATCAAAAACACATATTTTCATCTCACCTGTAGCGTTATTTATTAATCTACATTGTTTGGTGTGAGTTACTGAGTGTTGGAGATATCGGCCGTAGAGATGTCTGCCTTCTTTGAGATATAATAGAATCAGATGTCACTATTTTCTTTCTATCTCGAGTTTACTTGAGGTTTTCCAGGCACGTCTGACTGGTAGCAGATCCAGAACATGACGGGTCAGCCTGTTGCCATCGCGACCTGGCCCGGGATGATATGACTGAGCATTTCATCTGTATTGCCTGGTTTCATTTAACAGTTTTGTGCTTCAAACATTTGATTGATCAATTTCTTAAAATTGGTAAATTGTTATTGTTTTACTTTCTTTTTTTAACAGTTAAACAAATCGCAATTAAATGTTTCAAAAACGTAATAAATTAAATACAATTGAACAGATGTTTTTTGAAGCCACAGGTGCTCAAAGAGAAATACGATCAAATATGGGCTATTTATTTGTAAACATCCAAAGAGAAAGACGTTTTGAAAGGAACTAACGAGCAACAACATTTCAACTGGTCACACACCTGGTCACACACCTGGTCACACACCTGGTCACCAACCTGGTCACACACCTGGTCACACAACTGGTCACACATCTGGTCACACACCTGGTCACACACCTGGTCACCAACCTGGTCACACACCTGGTCACACAACTGGTCACACATCTGGTCACCCACCTGGTCACACACCTGGTCACCAACCTGGTCACACACCTGGTCACACAACTGGTCACACACCTGGTCACACAACTGGTCACACATCTGGTCACACACCTGGTCACACACCTGGTCACACACCTGGTCACAAACCTGGTCACACATCTGGTCACACACCTGGTCACACACCTGGTCACACACCTGGTCACACATCTGGTCACACATCTGGTCACACACCTGGTCACACACCTGGTCACACATCTGGTCACACACCTGGTCACACATCTGGTCACACATCTGGTCACACACCTGGTCACACACCTGGTCACACACCTGGTCACACATCTGGTCACACACCTGGTCACACATCTGGTCACACACCTGGTCACACACCTGGTCACACACCTGGTCACACATCTGGTCACACACCTGGTCACACACCTGGTCACACACCTGGTCACACACATCTCTCACAGTCGAACCACATTTAATTATAACAACTGTATCAAACGGATAAAGTGAGACAAAAACATCCCATGCTGTAAGTAAATGAGGCTGTCGGTGCACAAGCAGGTGGATGTTGAATGATGTTGTTGTGAGATGTATTACTGTTCGCTGTGTAAAGGTGAGAGCGTGCATGTTCACTTTAAATAGAACAAAAAACAGATGTTCTATTACAAAGTCAGTCTACTATCTCTTTAGGATTATATCAAGGAAAAATACATTTCTGATCTTCTGCCACATTATGAAGCGTCCAGAACTCGCAGCTCTGCTTTCTGTCACTGGACTCACAACTCAAGATGGAGAAGCAGAGTTCAGTTTTTATGCTCCATATATCTGGAACCAACTCCCAGAAAACTGCAGGTCGGCAGCGACTATCGATTCTGTTAAATCAAGGCAGCTGCCTTTTGTTTTATTGGAATAATTATTCATTTCTTACACTGCACTGTAACTTTTATTCTTGTACGAAGGGCTATGACAATATCAGAATTTCACTACGTGATTATTGTGGGCAAAATAATGATATCTGTAGAAAAAATAATCTTTAACTTTGTTTATTGTATTAACACGCTATTATTTTTGAAAGAAATCTCATAAAAAGTTGGACTTTTCAACCTTCCAGCCCCCCATGAGCAGCATCAGTATGCAGGTCGCAGATTAACTCACATCCTCATTAATAATCATCTCTTTGGCTCCTCCTCATTACCATTAAATAACAATGAATACTAATGAGGAATAATCTGTTGCCGTGGTAACATATGTCAACTCTGTAGGGGTTAAAAATAAGGGGGGGGGGGCAGGGGGCAGTTTGAGACTGTTTTTCAGGGCAGTCGAGGATCTGAAGTCTTCGGGTCAATGACTCCACTGACCAACAGTGTGTGTGTGTGTGTGTGTGTGTGTGTGTGTGTGTGTGTGTGTGTGTGTGTGTGTGTGTGTGTGTGGGTGGGTGTGTGTGTGTGTGTGTGTGTGTGTGTGTGTGTGTGTGTGCGTGTGTGTGAGTGTGTGTATCTGCCCTCTGGTTTTACTCAAACACACACAGAAAGCGGATTCACAGTACAGCAAATTGTTCAAATTGATTTGTCAAATATATATAGATATATCTCTATATCTATAATATATATATATATATATATATCTATAATATATATTGTATATCTATTATGTATTTTAATAATCAATTCATTGTTGGACTGTTGGTCTGGAGACGCGAGCGTGGACTCTGGTAAGGCCGGATTAACACGAGTGCCCCCCCGAGGCTAAAAATGAGCCATGAAGCGTGTCAGAGTCCGATATCAGTTCTTACTGGACAAGAATTCAATGTGACTCAACATTGGTCCAACTGTTAGGCCTGTGAGGAAAAAACATTTTATTAACTCAAAGTTTGGTTTGTTTTTTTATTGTTTGTTCGTTATATTTGTATAAAGACATTGAATTTGCGACTGAAACTAAATTTGTGAATGTTTATTGGTGAAAAATAGGAAATATAATTGCAATCCCAATATTCCCATTTCATACGTGTATGGTCAATTTGCCGCAACTGTACTTATTGTAATTTCTTCATTTGAAATATGTCTAATAATGTGTTTTAAGTGTGCGTACTACTTTACGTGGTGCTACAGAATTCTCATAACTGTAAAACGTATTTAATGATGCAAAATGAGTAGAATACGAACTCAATTTCTAGAAGACAGGCTTGAAAATGGTGCTGATGTTAATCTAGAAACACTGTATATTTTGCACAGAGAAGAGGAACTTAATGGGGGGTCCGGGAGCTCATTTTTGCTCTTGGGCCCCCGAGCAGATTAGTCCAGCCCTGATTGTAGAGGAGAAACAAAAACAACTGTTCTCATTCAACCTCCACCACTACCTGCACCCCCCTCTGTCAGTACTGACCTCCTCCAGCAGGTAGACGGTGTTCCTGCAGCTGATCATCTTGGAGGTGAAGGAGGAGGTGGTGGGCGAGCTCCAGTCATCCTGAACCTCCTGCAAGAAGTCGGACACCGACACGCACTCCGGCATGGTGCTCCTTAACCCGGACACACCGGGACAATCCGGGACAGTCTAACCGAGGTCCGGGACTGACAGATCGATGGCACACAAAAGACCGAGTGAACCAGACCTGTTATGATAAATAATAAAATAATATTTATTTAAAAATCCACTGTGCAAAGGTGAACTAATCCCATTAGTGCTGTTCCCACAGTCACGTGAAGAAAGCTTAGCATTAACATGCTGATAAAGACGGTAATTAAAGACCTGATCCGGTGATCCCTCCCTCAGAGTGACTTCACCGTGCACCGCAGCATCAGCTGCTTCTTCCTCCAGACAAAAGGTGATCAAATCCAGCAGAGATCAATATTAACAGCAGGTTCTGCAGAACACCCGATGAAATGAAACCAGTCCAGTGTCATTAGCGTGTTAAAACCACCGAGTACCTCCCCGGTAGAGCCGCTTTATTCAGAGATAAACCCATGAAACCCGCCCGGGTCTCTCCGTGTGTGAGCCGGCTGACAAAGAGCAGAGCAGCTGAGAGGAGAACCGGACCCCCCGGACACCGGGACCGGGTTCAGAAGAGGGAATCAAACCGGTGTCTGCTCTCCGCTGCAGGAACAGCTTCATGTCTCTTCATCATCAGCTGATTTTTTTCCTGCTTTTTTCTTCTTTATTCAAACCGCATGGAGAGGCGCGTTCACGGTTAGCGGCGGCGGCGGGGCTCTGCAGCGGGAGCGAGCACTGCTGACCGAGCACACCGTAAACCCCACCGTTACACCAGTGTGTTTAATTCATTTATTATTCATGTCAAACCTGCTGAAAGTGACTCAAAAAAAGCGTTGTACTGTAAAAGAAAATTCAGATTACCATAATATTAAATTAAAAAAACATAAAAACAGCACCATAGTTTGACAATCTCTATTTATGTTTTTATTAAGAGACCAATTAAGAGACTTTTTATGAAATATATATTTTTTAAGTCTAGTCATGCGTTGTACTTCAGCATGTAACATTTTCTAAAGCAATACATAACAAGTTGCTTTTCTCATTACGTCTGTACAATACTGTTGAATACACTTACTTTAGCTTTTTCTTTTTTACTCTACAACTTCTACAAATGTGAACCTTTTGCAGTTAAAGGACCACAGATTTGGAATCCCATACCATAAACACCTTACCATATGCCATCAGAAATGAAAACCTTTATGGATTCTAAAGCTTTTACTAAGGTGAAACTTTTAGCTTAAACAAAGGCAGATCTGTGAACACTGAGATACATGGGTTCATATAGTACACATGTCTTCATTCCTTTCTGCTGTTCTTGATTGTTGTTTCAATTATTGTATAATAATGTGTTTAAAAGCCTAACCAGGGACACGGTCTGCATATTGACTTCATTGGTCGAACTTTATTTAAATGCAACAACGCCCACAGGTATTCTCCCTGTCAAATAAATCAATAAATAAAATAAATAGGAGGTCGCGCTGGAGGACAGGTCAAAGGATCACCAACGTCAGGAGGATTCTTTCTCTGGGGAACATGAATGTATTTACAAAATGATACGGCAATCCATACAGTAGTTGTTGAGTTATTTTGGACCAAACGACTGACGGACAATAAAAGAACGACCAGAGTCGTGTGTCTGGCAGCAACTTATATTTGTAAAGCTCATTCTTCGTCTGATTCCCCCTCGAGTCTCCGAGGCCACGAGCCAAAGTTTTAACGTTATCTGGCATCATCAGAGGAAACAATTAGCGTCTGTAAACAAACTGTTTCTAACGTCCTGTTTACACGACTAAAGACAAGGACGAAGTCTGACTTTTATTCCCCCCCCCCCCCCCCCTCACCTTCAAATGTCAAACTGTGTTTTCTCATCGTTTTATTTAATTAACTCACTTCCTGTGGTCGGTGATATTTGCTATACTCTGGTAAGCTTGAGTCCACAGACAGATATCTCATCTACTAAGTTTCCAACAAGTGTCCTGATCTTTAAAAAATATATATGTTTTATCTTGTCGTAAAAGTATATTGGCTAAAGATCAGCAGAGAAGTTATACGTGTAATTAAAATGGACATTTGTGAGTCACTGAGGTGGAAGCTGGGGATGAGTCCCTAATTATTACCTGACTGCTCTGAAAATTAACTGCTCTTAAAAATTGTCTTTCAAAATTAAATCCCACCAACAAGTAAAAGAAATGAAGCGATGTGCAGTGAAGGGGACATGGTGGTCGAAGTGAGAGACTATAGACCTGGGGTGGGAAACTGGCGGCCACATTCACATTCCCTCCTCCCCTCTGTTTCTCTCCCCCACACTCTCTCTACACCTGTCTCTCTACACCTGTCTCTCTCTCTCTGTCTCTGTCTGTCTCTCTCTCTCTCTGTCTCTCTCTCTCTCTCTCTCTCTCTCTCTCTCTCTCTGTCTCTCTCTCTCTGTCTCTCTGTCTCTCTCTCTACACCTGTCTTTCTCTCTGTCTCTCTGTCTGTCTGTCTGTCTCTCTCTCTCTGTCTCTGTCTCTCTGTCTGTCTCTGTCTCTCTCTCTCTCTCTCTCTCCTCTCCTCTCTCTCTCTCTCTCTCTCTCTCTCTCTCTCTGTCTGTCTGTCTGTCTGTCTGTCTGTCTGTCTGTCTCTCTCTCTCTCTCTCTCAGTATCTACATTTTAAATCTGCAGTCATTGATTTTTCTTTTGTCACTTGATGGCAGAACAACAAGATGTGACATGTTCAAACATTATGAAGTTGATATGGCAAACAGTTGCCTCATTACACATCGAGCAGACACAGAACACATCAGCATTGATTTGGAGTCGTGTTCCAGATGATTTGCTTTCCACTAAATCCTTCTCATGTTGCTACATGATGCAAGATAAGTGAGTCCACTGCTACATAAATGTAATTCAATCCTCTCCTAACGACTGTGTAGCTTCATGCTTTGTGATTAATTAATCTAAATTAATAGTATATCAATATTTGCTGTGAGAAGCATTTCAAAATATTCAAATGGATTTTGGAAGATGAATCAATGAGTAGCATTATAAACTGGTCAACATGTCTTTTATTTCAATACTTTCTCCAATATCTTGTTTGATAATAAATCATATGTACTAAATACATTCTTATTGAACCTTGAAATCAATTAATCATTCATTTTCATTTATAGTTCATGTAAATTAAATACACAGTATATTCATCATTGTATATATATATTATTTATTTCAATTCGTTTACATTTCATTTGTCAACAAGTTTCTGCAGCAGAGAGAAGAGTCTGTTCATCCTCTCCCTGCTCTCCATCCTCTCCCTTCTCTCCATCCTCTCCCTGCTCTCCATCCTCTCCCTGCTCTCCATCCTCTCCCTGCTCTCCATCCTCTCCCTGCTCTCCATCCTCTCCTTGCTCTCCATCCTCTCCCTGCTCTCCTCTCCCCTGCCTCCGTCTCCTCCTCCCTAAAACAAAATGTTAGAGCAGGTTTAGCTATACACCACTAAACAAAAGAAGATTAAGTTGCAAAATAAGTATACATATTATAAATAATAAAATAATAATAATCAATCCGAATGATTGCGCTGGACTGTTTAAGTGATATTCAACTGTCAGAAAACCAAGCGGGTAATATGAAGTATACATTATCGAAACAACCGCCACAATTTATGTAAAATATAAATCAACATTTACAACGCTTAGGTTTGAAAGTTAAGGTGTTAAAAGTTTTACTTTCAAAGGCTAACTTAGGCCGGATGGCGGCGGCCAAGCTGCATCGTACAGCAGCTCAAAGCAGCTAGCTTAACTAGCATCGCCGCTAACGTCCGCAACTTAACCGTCATTTTAGCGGAAATGTTATGTTTTAAGGTCCTTTCATTTTATAACATTTGTATCGTTAGCTATTCGAGCTGATTGAAACTCAATTCTTGCATTTAAAAGTATATAGAAAATTAATTTGTAGTTCTAAACATATTTAGCGTTTTAGTCACTTTGTGTCTCCCCACGACGTTATTCCTCTCCTACAGCGTCCATTACAACTACATGATGCAAATGTCACATTATGCAAATTAGGCGATGGCGTCATTTAGCGACTTTTAGGACAGCCAATAGCTACTTTCCTTACTGAGGAGTTGGCAACACTGACTTTAGCTCGGCAAGCTAACAACACGGTTCAAGATGTCTCTCTCCAAGCCAAAGAAACGCAAAGTTGATTCTGAAAATCGTCACTTCCAGAGCGAATGGACAGACAAATATTTATTTACTTTGCCAGCCGCAACAAGTAATAAACTGGTGTGTTTATCGTGCAACGAATGTATTTCCGTGATGAAAGAATACACCGGGAAGCGACACTACAAGTCAAATAACGACTTGTTTTCTGCCAGATGTCCTGTGGGCTCAGAGGAACGGAGAAGGAAAGTACCGGGACCGCTAGCATCATGCTTTTATCTCCTCTCCTTTCCTCCGCTCTGTGTCTGACTGACTGTAGGTGTGTGCGCACGTGTGTGTGCGCACGTGTGTGTGTCGGGGGTGGAGCCCTGCCCATCGCGAAACAGCAGAGGAGAGAAGGTGAATGTTCAAAGCAACGCAGTAAACACTGAAACGTGCACATAAGCTAGATAAATATCATTTAATAAAAGAGCACCTGTTCAAAGTGAGTTGTATTTTCCAAAATGTATAAGATATGTTTGTTATTGTGAGTCTGATGCTACTGTTTTACTCTGGTCTATTTGAACTTGTTTTCAAAGCACCTTCTGTGTTATAACAGGGCTACTTACTGTTAATGTGGTGAATACTGTTTTACTATATTCATTACATTACATTTTTTATATGATACTACCCTGGTATATATTTTATACCAATGTGGAATATATGTGCCCAACCCTTGGACATTTTGCTGAAAATAACAATAAAAACATTTAGTAAAGAAAAACAAACTCTGATGCACCTTAATTTGCTAATCCTAGTTTTTCCAAACAATAATTTAACCAAATGTTTTTTACAGTCTGTTCGCTGCCTGTTTCTGATATTAATATATATTCATTTATTTACATTGAAATAACAGCTAAGATTCATATTGAACAAACTGGTACAAATGAGAATATTTACTTCATTCAGTGCAAAATTAAACAGAAATATGAATGAACTTATTGATTTTATTTACCTTCAAAATACATAATTTACAACTATTCAATCAACAAAATAGACTTTTATACAGCAGAATTATGTGTATGTTTATGAAAGGTGATTTATCCCATCAGATTTGTTTTAATCTACAAATCTGTCCAGTGCTGCACCACAAACAATCTTTAATTCACATAATATAAATATATGACTTCACTCAGTAATACAGCATCGTAGTCCAGTCATTTCCTGTGGTTCTGATCATTTCTTATATCAACGAGGATGCTGGGTAATGTAGTGCAGTCAATGTAAACATGAAATCATGAGTTTTACTAATCATCAAGTAGTAAATGTGACTTGGAGACAGTCTGTGACGAAGACTCCGGCAGGTTTCTTCATCCTTTGACGATGAGGGAGGTGATTTGCTGTGGCAGCGTGTAGACGATGAGGCCGAGGAAGAGCGTGAGGATGACGAGGATGACCAGAGCGATGATGAACTTCTTGAACTTCTTCCAGATGAGGAAGATGAAGGTCTTCATCGGGTTGACGAACCAGCTGAAGCTGGTGGAGGGACGACTGAAGGGAAGAGAGGAGACATTTAAAAAAGTTTATTTCATAAATGTTTTACTTGTAACAGAGTCTGCAGTGAGGATTTACTTAAAATAATAGTATTTCTTCCACCACTGCAAATACATCTTTTAACTCAACTGTGATAACAAGTAGAGCTCTCTTTTTCTATTAACTGAAACAATGTAAAATCTTTAGGAGAAGAAAAAAAGTCAGATGAGAGTAAAACAAAGTGGAAACAGAAAGAATCTTAGAGAGCCGGTGTGGATGATTAGCGCTCGCATGTTCCCGCCTCACTAGTGTGCTAGCCGTTAGCTTCTCAGCTACAGCGCTTCAACTAATGCAGCTGCCACCAAGAAACACACTTATTTATTTTTGTCCGAAGAATTATTGTATAAATAAACCCATCCTTTAAGTGTGTGTGTGTGTGTGTGTGTGCGCCTTACTTTGGTTTGTCCAGAGGCTCCGGCTCCTTGCGGGCCCGCCCCACAGGGTTGGCCTCTGCCTGCTCTAATGTCACCAGCTGCAGCTCCGCCTCCACCTTTCCCTTTACACACACACACACACACACACACACACACACACACACACACACACACACACACACACACACACACACACACACACACTTATTATTATTTAATCATTTAGCTGCAAACGTGTAGTTACTGCATTATTAGTATATTGTTGTTTTTTCGTACCATGAGCAGGAAAGTGTTGCCGCTGCTGTCGGTGTACTGGATGTCCTCCTGTCTCATCTTACTCCTCTTGTCCTTCTTCTTCTTCTTCTTTCCTTTCTTCTTGGCCTCCTCCTTCTCCTTCTCCTCCCTCTCGAAGTCTTCGGCCGTCTTCTGGCGGATCAGTGGCCACCAGCCCTTCATCTTCTTAGCTCGAAAGATGGAGAATCGAGGGCTGGCCCGATCCTTCGCCATCTGAATCGTGCACTTACTGGAGGACTTAGCCGATCGCACCATGTCGTTGAGACGTAGCTCTATGGTGCCTGAAGGAGGAAGAACACAAATAAAAGATGATGAGGAAGATGATGTCCAGCCTGGTCTCCTACAAATGACGTCCGATACAATGAAACTGCAATTATGTTTGTGTCTGTTTGCATCAGTTTTCCTAATAATAAAAAAAAAGAGTGCGTTAAGCTTCCAGGGTCACAGAAACTACTTCTGCAGAAAGTTTCATCGACTGGAATTAATAAGTGAATGAAAACAGTACTTCTGTTTGAGCGTTTAGGACATCAGTTCACCAACATCAGTGCTGCAAAAATGGACATTATACTGAATTTATCGAGTCATAAACATGGAGGAAGTGTTTACATTACCAGCTAATTAGAACAGGAACAAATCAGAAGATATATAAGAAATAGAGACAGAGGTAAACGGTACACTTTTTAAACATTTGAGAATTTTCTCACCCAGGAAGTCGTTGGCAGCGATGCGGTCGTAGTCCCAGATCTGCAGCGTCAGAACAGACGGCTGTCGAAACTCCGACTCCTCCAGAGAGAAAAAGGACTCCTTCTTCTTGTACACCACCTCTTTCTACGGGATGAAAGCAGGAGATTTACTCTCACTAACGACCAGACTGACTGCAAGCGTCCCGTAGCATCACCTGATGATTTAGCTGTTCAAAAATAGCTATTTAAAATCTAAAAAGGTTGTTCCTCTGTATATACTGGGAACTCCTCATGGAACAACCTGCCCCTGTATTATATGTATTGTACCATGTTAGACAAATCAAAAAATCAAAAATCCTCTGGAGAGCAGGAATATGATCAAATACTTAATGATCTGTAGATGATGAGAAAAAAGTTGATCAATCAGTGTCTCCCTGGTCAGGGTGTTAGTGAAGTGTCCTCTTCATTAACTTTTTAATTTTAATTTTAATTGTTTTAATTGTTTCAATTATTTTTTTTATTTTTATATACAGATATTTAAAATTTATTATTATTATTATTTATTTTTTATCAAATTTAATATCTTTAGATAATTGAAGACGTCCAATTGGAAACTGCAATAGAGAATTTTGACACTTTTTTGACATTTCATAGATAACAAATTGCTTAATTGTAAAGATAATGGATTAATCAAGAAGGAAAATAATAATTTGTCGTAGCCCTACGAGACTCCAGAGCAGGAGGTCACTACAATCATCAGCAGGTCCAGGTGTCACCACCTGCAGTATATCATGTGTACCTCAGTAGGAAGGTAGTCGAAGCGGAAGACAAATCTCCAGTTGAAGTTTCCTTCTCCAGTCAGAGAGTTGAAGTGGACGTCAGTCTCCTGTTTTTCTCCTTCCAGTCCTTTAATCCAGCTGCACAGAGAACAGATTAAACACTGACGGGTCAATTCACAAAGGATTCACCGCTGAGAGCTCCACATACCGCTGTCTGTCCGATTCTAATGAATATTGCGCTAATGATATTCCAGCGCAAAACACTTGGAATGATTTGCAGCTGATTGCAATTTTCCATGTGGCAAAGTATACATTCTGCCTTCTGCTTCAAGAACACAGTTGGCAGAACAAGTGCAGAGAGAAAAAGAAAAACTACATTTTCAGACCACAAACTTCAAGTCCTGACCAACGAGGTGCAAAACTTCAAGGAATTTAAACAGGACAGAGAGAAACATATTTGGGATTTAATATCCCGGTCTGTCCGCTGTTGGTGTTTTCAAACACTCACCTTCAGACTGTAAAAGAAGATATTATGATTTGATGTGGAGGACAAGAGAAAAAATATAATTTAATTCTGCAATGATCAAAGGAAAGTCTGGGTGTGAGCGTGTGTGTGGCTGTTAGCTCTGATCTTTGTGAATTGGATTGTTTTTGCAGAGAAAGGGGCCAAATTTGCACCATATTTATGCATATTAGCTCATTTAAATACGTGCAAGTCCCACAGGAGCACCAAGATGCTATTTGCTTGTTAGCACAGCTCCCTTTGCGGGTACTTTGAGAATTACACGGTTTCTTTTGTCTTTTTTGTGCATTTGAGACAACGCTTCAGATTCATCTCGTGTGTGAATCTGACCCTTTCATATAGATGTCTGAGGACGGGATACCGGTGAACGGGTTCACATCGTCCAGAAAGACGTCGTCGGTGTTCCAGATGATCACTCGCAGCTCATACCTGTCGTCATGAAAAACAACAACAATGGTTACATTCTGTAACTCCTTCTCGACTCTACTGAATAGACTCTATTCGACTTTACTGAGTTGACCTACTGTTCAGGTAGGCGTGGTTTGATGTCAACAGGGGGCGGAGCCGGGACATCATTAGTGAACATGTCCACCCACATATGAAGGTAACCCTGGAACACACACACCTTGCTGAAGAAGTATACTTATACCAGAAGCATTCTACTGTTGTTGTAACTGTAGTTATTGTTGGTTACCTGTGGCAGGCCAGGTTTGTCCGGGTTCAGCAGGGACCGGATCTCAACGTGCTCTGGCACCAGAGGAATGGCTCCAGGGAGGAACTCGTTCATCTCCCCCCAGCACTGCAGCACGCTCAGTGCTGCGTGCTCCTCCATCTCTGCCTCCTCCTCTGGAGACCGCTGGTTCTTCTTCAGCAGATCTGACAACAACAACAACAGCTGCTGTATAATTCAATAAGGTTTCTGCTCCGGATACAGCTGGAGGTATCTACAGCAGTGTTTCCCCCACCATTGTATTGGGGGGGAGGGTCAAGGTGTTTTTTTTCTTTTTGTTTTTTTTACATTGAACAAGTCTCTTTTATTAAATAAGCTAAACGCTTATGTTATTTATCTAATGTATGTGCACGTTGCAGTGTCTACTGTCTACTTTGCGCATTCATATTCTCTCCTCTGCTCTGTTTCGAGAAGGGCGGGGCTCTGCTCACGACACACACACACACACACACACACACACACACACACACACACACACACGTGTGCACACACCTACAATCAGAGACAAAGCGGAGGAAAGGAGAGGAGAGAACAAAAAAAATCTGCGCCACAAGCTTTTACGTGTCTTAAAAAGCCGATAACTAACAAGTAGCTCTAGCTAAACTTCAAAGCTAGATCAGGTCCATTGAAAGCTCAGTGCTGGTGAAATCATGCAACAGTGTAGTCTGTTTATAACGTTAGCATTTTACTTCCAGCGATTGCATTTAGGCTTAAAAATCATAAGTTGTGTTCATTTATGAAGATCCTCTTGCTGAACCGAACGTCTAAGTATTCTAAACTTGTGTTCGCCACAGAGCTTATTTTCTGCAATAATCCAAAATCCCAGTGTGTTTTTGTCGAAGGAACCAGGGCGATGCTAACCTCCGGGTCTGCCTAAAAAACTACGTCTTCCCTGTAGTTAGTAGAACAAGTTGCGATACTGTTTCATGATGTGTCCACAGATGATGAACTGTTCACTTCCACATTCTACATTATTTTCACTCTGCCTGTCCTACCTTCAGGTACTGCGTCAGGTGGGATCTTGAAGATTTTGTTGAGGACTTTGACCTCAGATGTTCTGTACTCTGGAGACAGGATGCCGTTCTTTTTGCAGAGCTCAGCCAAAATGGTAGACGGCTTCTTCGCATCGCGCCACGTATTGTAACCGTCACTGCAGAGAGAGACAGTCAAGTAGAGGGACACACAGATTGACAGGTACTCTACTGTCAAAGTACATAACACGTACATCATTAATATTTGGTTATTCTACTGTTGATGTGTCGTAGTGTTACTAACATTTCTTTGTTTTTCTACTCACGTGTCATATAAACTGCTTCTAACATGTCGTAGTACTGTTTTTAAGGTGATCGAGTTCTGGTTCTCACGTGTTTTAGTTTTGACGCTATTGTGTCGTAGTACAAGTAGTTATTTGTTTTGGTGCTAATATGGCCTCCTACTGGTATCACGATGTTGCAGTCCTAGTTCTAACGTGTAAAATATTTGATACTAATGAGCCATCGTACCAGTACGAACATCATAATTCTCATTCTCGCAAGTCGTACTGTTTCTAATGTGGTAGTACTCGTGCTAATGAGTTATGGTACTAATATTCCAACTACTTGTACTGTCTTGGTTCTAGTTTAAAAAATGTTTATCCAAACAGGTCATAGTACTCGTACTAACGTGTCGTAGTAAAGAGCCAGACCGCAGGACGGTCTGTGGCGGCTGTAGAACCGGTTCTCCAGGTCAACCCGCGTCTCGCCAATGACGTCATCAGCCCCGATAAGATCGTGGTCCATCACTGTAATGACCAACTCCGTCTCCAGTGGGAAAGACACTGTGATTTCAAACACCCTGAAAGGCAGACATACAGACAGTCAGACCCAAAGTGTTGGTAAGAAAACTGACTAAATATGTTCGTCAAGGATTTAGTTTTTTAAACAGACAGGTACTGACTCTCCGAACGTTGGGTTGAGCTGTTTGGGGATGTATCGATCTACGGTGTCCAGGCTCTGCTTTCCAGCTCGGATCACCAGATACGGGTCGGCTTTACCATTCGGGTCCGTGGGAGCCAGAGTGGTGGCCTGCAGGACACAAACAGAGACAGTAGAAAAACAAACACTGCACCAACTTTGCTTTAACCCAAGTTAACTCATAATGCAGCATGAATGAAGGGACTGTTTAGCAGCTAACTCTCACACCCCATATGTCTGAGCATCGATTGATTGTGGCCCCCCGTGTGGACAAAGGCGGTAGTGTTTCCACGAGCACCACCGCTTCGTGTCATAAAGATCTTGATCTTGCTAACGCGTGCTTTTGCAATACGTGCTATGCTCGGACACATGCAGCTAACGTCAGCTCAGGATCAGTTTGAATAATTTAAAATCTGCATTTATCTGTGAATGAGTGTCCAAGGTCGACTCTTGTTTTCTCTTTGCTAATCCTGACCTAGCATCAGCCATTAACTCATTAACGTACCTTGATGATGTAGACTCGGACCAAGACTTTGATCGGTGAGTTTTTGGGGATCCCGTTGGTGATCAGACACTTTGTGTCTTCTTCATCTCCTGAATCAATCGGATAAACCAGGAAGGAGCCCTGAAGGTGGAGAGTATGGAACAATGAACTCTGCAGGGCTGTACCGAATAGTTCAAAGCTTCATTCATGACGTTTGTGCATTTGATTGTATTTCTATAGTCGTAGTGTATTGTAATTTTATTTTATGATGTTGTAACTATAGATATAAAAGTCAGACTAGGGACAATAGTTGAAAATAAGCTAGAAACTCTGTGCAGCACATCAGTTTCATGCTCAGTATTGGAACTAAGCTAAATTGCATCGTCCCTATCAAAGAAAAATACACACAAATTCAAAATCAATTTGTTTTGCATATCTATTGATTGTGTTTAAACTTGTATTTCCGGTTGCAGATGAAGATTTGGCTACACTCATATTGTTAGTATTATATTATTTGTAGAATTAGATTCCAGTGGTGGTTGCGTAGGATGGTTTCATACTTGTGTGATACAAACATTTCCAATAACTGTGAGTGTTTCAAAAGTTATTAGTTGAAAAAAGACGAATGTAATTATTCATAACATGTTTTATCTGAAATAAATATTCTGCTTCAATCCATATTTGTTGGTGTTTGACCTTCTGCTCTTCTGGTTGCTGCAGGGACGAGTTATAATAATTAAAGAAAGTTGATTTAATTAAAAAAAGATGAACTTATCCAAGGGCTTTTAGGGTGATGACTGATTTACAGACAGACAGATCGCTCTCCATCCACACTACCTTGTATTTTCCCATCAGCCTCTCCTCTTCGTCCTCCTCGTCACCCTCAATGTTCGCTCTGCCTTTATACAGCGGGAAGATCTTCAGCCAGTCCTGAAACTGACTGAACTCTGACTCCAGCTCCCCTCCATACAGCTGAACATACAAACAAAACAAACAGAGGCAGATCAAAAATATTTATGGGTTCTTTGACAGGATAAGCGTCAGGAAATGAAGCGATGTCAGGGTTGTTTTTAATCGATCCATTTTGGATCAGATTCTAAAGACGCATGAAGACTTCCACAGCAAACCTTCTGTCTGGCAGCTTCTTGACGTAGGCAAACATACATTTAATGTTGGCGGGTACAAACAGAAGGTTCAGTGATTTTTAGGTGAAGCAGGAACTCCTACAACACCTTGCAACATAAATATCTACAGGTCATCTCCAGCTGAATCTCTTTGTTTTAGCTTGAGCTGTTTGTAAACTGTGAATCACGGTGACTTCGCACCTTTATTGTGGCAATGTTCTTGCGTTTCGGAGGCTCAATCTCCACTACCACGATTTCCTCCTCCTCCTCTTCTTCGATGTTCGCCATGGTCAGATTCCCTCCATCTGAGCAAAAAAGAAAACAAACACAACTTTGTTAACATAGTCTTCCAGTTACTTTTGTGTGGATATTTCATTTTGTAGTGTGTTTATGTTATATGTCTTCAATATGTTTAGAATAAAGAGCTGCAGAATGACACCTTTGGTTCTGGAATAACATTCATTTATCACATATGGCTGCGATGATACAGTGTCATCATCCTTGGACCCACTACAAACTGTATACTGTATGTGTTGTTGCTCTAAAACAATTCAAATAATAAAGCATTTCATATGTTTAATAAATAGACAAGTATGGCTTAATACACTTTTATTAAGACTTAAATAATAAATCCAAATGTTCTAATTTAAATAAATAAATAGGACTGTACCGTTCTCTGCGCGTTCCTCCATCTCCTCCTCCTCCTGCTGTTTAGCAGCCTGCACGCCGCCAACACATCAGACATGGTGAGTAAAGAACTGATTTATTCATTATTATTTTATAACATTTAAATGTGCAACTTAATACATACATTAAGAAGAAATTACATTTTAACATGTAGTTTGTTTTTAACTTTATAACGTCTCATTCTCTCTTGTTTTTCATACTAGTTTTTGGAAAGACATGACACAAGGGTTAATTATGTCATTTTCTTTTAATCATTTAATCTTTCCCTCCTCCATGCACATTTGAAGCAGGTAGTTCGTAATGCTGCAGGTGATGCTTCTCAATAAAATAACTCTTTAATTTATTCTCGGTATGTTATTTTGCTTTAACGTTTTTAACACGTTCAGACAGACAGGTAACTAAGTGTCTCACCTCTCTCTCCATCTCCTCCAGTGAGGCGTAGTATTTGGACCACCAATCCAACTCCTCCTTCTCAGGCGTCTCCTCCTCAAGCTCTTTAGTCTTCTTAATCATCTTCAGAGGAGCCTGAAGGGGTTTATGCAAGGAAATCCAACATAAATTCATTCTTTAACTCTTTACGGTTTCATGTTATTAAACACACAGAGGAGGAGATTGATAGACGTACATTGACCAGCTTCATGGGGTTTAAGGGGATCGTTGTCTGTTTGATCTTCAGGCTGCTGAGTCCCAAACGGTTCACTGACTTCAGAGCGTTGATCTTCTTCGCGTTCTGCCTCACTTGAGACACAAAGAGAAATGATGTCCATAAAAACTTTGAGTTAACTATATATCCCAGAGAGCAAAGATGTGAGAAACATCCAATCACAGAGCTTCAATTCATGTTAGGATCAATTTTGGATAACCTAAAAAATAACCACATTAACATTGACTACATGTCAAACAATAAACAGTGTTTAACTCCAACTATTTAGTAGACACTACAACTGTATTGTGAATTCTACCTACATCACTTCTTTCATAGTTCTCACCTTTTGGTTTTGGTTTTGGTTCTTCCTCTTCCTCCTCTTCCTCCCCCCCGAGCTCTCGCGGGCCGTAGTCCATGAGGCTCTGGACCACATGGGTCCCGACCAGAGCGAGCCGACCGAACGCCCGATGCTCCACCACGAACAACGTCAGAGGAGGGTGGAGGTAGGTCTGCTCCGGCAGCTCCTGATTGGAACAAACACAGAAAGACGAAGAGAAGTTAAGAGAAGGTCAGCCGTGTCTCTACTCTGCACGTGTGCAATGGATACACCAAGGTTACGGTCGAATTGTCAAAACTATGACATCCTAAGATCTTTTCAGAGCTGCTTTTCCTTGACCTCGATGGAAAACGTCATGAGGTCAAGGAAAAATATGATGGAGAATTCATCAGGACTTAGTGCACTTACACTGGGCTACGTAGTTCTGCAACGGTTGTTACTAAACTGTGTCTGCTGCGGTGAAACTACAATGTTCCAAAGATTGATTACTAAAAGTGCATCTTACTCCCCCCTGTGTTCTTACCCTCTTCTTCACTCATATTTAATCGACACAAATCCCAATTAGCGACGTGTTGTTCGCGTTGATCGTTTGTTTAGTTGAATAACCCAATGGTGCGTCACTTTAAATGTTGCAAAGAATTGTGGGACGTATTATCTCCTTTCCTTTCGTAAATGGTCCAGTGTACCCGATGTTAAAGGAAATAAGAAAGGAAGCAGTGAAGCAACTTTCCTTAATATTTAAATAATCCGACCAGCTCTTATCATGGCTGCCACTTGGAGACTTCCGGGTCATTTCACTCGTCTTACAACCTTCTTCAGAAAAACACTATTCAACCGCAGCCTGGTTTCTTTAAACCAGATTTGTGACTGACCACGTCGATATAGCGGACCAGCTCTTTGAAGTTGGAGTGAGTGTTGTAGCTCTCAATCTCTTCAGACTCCAGCTGTCGTCCTGCACACTCCACCCTCACTAGGGGGCGCTCCACCTCAAAAAGCTGCACCCGCTTCAGCTCCCGCAGACCCCAGAACAGCACCTGAATACACACACAAAAACGCAGTTACTTCACAGATCCAAGTCCCAAAAAGACCCAAAAACCCTTGAACACATGACAGAACAGTACGCGTGTGCGTGTGCGTGTGCGTGTGCGTGTGCGTGTGCGTGTGTGTGTTTGACCTCGATCCTGAAGGTCTTAAGAACAGGGCGGACTCCATCTGGGATGATGTAATATCTCTGCTCATCCAGGTAGGTCAGCTCCTGAGGGTCCACACTGCTGGGGACGCAGGGCTGCAAGAGGTGACAGGATTTTCCAGTTCACTATCTAGAATGATCACTGCTTTTTTGTGTTTTTGTTAAAGGATCATTCCGGTTTATTACAAATCTTTTGGTTTTGTCCATCATTTCTATCTCACCAAGATATTAGCAGCGTTCTGGGAAAACTGTGACATCACTAAAAATATATCTGACCCAGAAACAAACAATCATTTTATTCAGATTATCCAAACCACTTTATTTGGAGGTCAAACTGAAAATGAGTGCATGGGTTTGTAATAATCCCCTTAATGCACAGGAACACTGTAAGTACAGTAGGCCAAAACTGAAACAGGATGTAGGTTTGAGAGATGTTTAGGATACAGTTTCAGTAACAATTTTACCATTCACCATCGTTTTCTGTTCCAAAAAAATGTGTCTAACCTGTTGGTTTGTTTCCAAACCTGTCCAATAGTCTTACTGTTTATGTTATAACACATTCAACTGTATTCAATTCATCCCTTCAAACAAACATCTAAACACCAACTCCATTCAATTAATCCCAATGGAATTCGCTCATGGTGGCAAAGTAAAATCCCACACGTTTTTCGCTTCAACTTTGATGAACTTTGACACTTGGATTTGTGCTGTTGAGCAAAAGAACATTTCACTAAAGATGTGTGTCATCTGCATAGAGGTGGTCGGAGAAGTCATGCGACTAACCACCAATAGTCCTTGTGTAGAGGGAGAAGAGGGGGTGTATAAACAATGTTATTATCAATGATAGAAATGATGGACAATTCAAAAGGTTAAAGCAGAGAGACATTGATTGATTGACAGGTGTCACCTCTCCAAACCCAGAGTAGTCCAGCTCGATGAGCTCGAAGGCGGCCAACAGCTCGCCAGCGGGGGCCCTGCCTATGCTGATGTCATAGAAACGGAGGTTGGGCTTCTTGTAGTACTGCTCCACGGTTTTAAACTCCGGCTCCGCAAACGCCCGACCCAGAGGCTTCGGACTGCCCTGCACACACACACACACACACACACACACACACACACACACACACACACACACACACACACACACACACACACACAGGTTTTAATGACATCACTTACAGAATAGATCAGAACAATAGAGAAGTCCCTCTCCTTCTGGTGTCGCCCATGGGACCTTATTTGGAAAAAGTATGATCGCTAGTTAAAGCTGCTAGACAAATCATTTTTTGATTCCAATTGATTTGTGCAATGAATGTCAAATGAAATGTTAAATGTCAAACACATGATGTTTGTCAAATGAAAAGATCAGTTTGTCATAGTACCATTTAGTGTTGTGTGAAACCACTTAGTAAACTTCCTTTTTCGTGTTGCACAATATAGTCCACCAACACTAAGGAAGCAAAAGTATGAGCAAGACGAGTTTATCCCGGTACGAATCACAAACTGCAACTTTCTTGTCTTTAAAAATAATCTTAGAAATTGAAGCATATGTGTAATTCATGGAACAATTCAAACCGGATCAAAAAATTACTGGCTACCATCCCATGGTGGTCCATCGGAAGGGGTGGGACTTCGTCTCTCTATGGGTGAGGATATGAAGAAGAACGTCAGCCTTACCATGGCATCCTGGTCGAAGATGTTGATGGTGATGAGGGGCGGGTCTTGTTCAAGCTCCTCCCTCGTTCCCTCCAGCAAAACTCTGTCAAATAACAAACACTCACACCACGCTGGAGAGATTGTCTCATTCAACACCTGAACACACACGCATGCACGCGCACATGCACACACACACACACACACACACACACACACACACACATTTTTTAGAGCAGGTTGAATTTCCAGAATTTTAAATCAATCTATCAATACTCAATGAGCAATCATAATCTTTTAACCAGCGGGACCCCTGTACCTACCCTGGTGACCTGACACTGTGTAGAGAAGACGACCTTGGCGAAAGGATCCGATAAGCCGTTATCATCAGCAGCTATCAGGCCACGGCCCTGATACATGTGACATCGTAGCTGGAAGTACCTGCTGTCTGCAGAGAGAGAGAGAGAGTGAGAGAGAGAGAGAGAGAGAGAGAGAGAGAGGAGAGGGATAGAGAGAGAGGGAGAGAAGAGTGAGAGAGAGAGGTATATTGATCTACGATCGCTTCTCTATAGGCGGGAGAGAGAGAGAGAGATAGATAAATCTTAATTAATATCGATTATTATCTGAGCAATCGAGGGTGTTTTCTCTCTTCTCTGACTCTCCTCGGCATCTCTCTCCGTTCTCTCGCCTCTTGACTCGTGATCGCATAGTTATTAAGGATGAGAAGTCTTAGAGAGTATTTTAGAGTAAAAAAAAATATGGAAGTACTATGATGTTAGATTATAGAGAGTAGATTGAGATCGTCTCGTTCAGTTCGCTCCCTCTCTCTTCTTCTCGCTCGTATATACTGTCTATAATAGAGATTTCAGATATGTAAGGAATAAAGGAAATATGATGTTATAATAGAGATATAGAGATAGAAGATGAGAGGAGATATTTGGGGGTAAGAGGGGAGAGAGAGAAGGTATAGAAGAGAGATATGAATATCGTAGGATAGTATTGGAGAGTGATGTATAGTGCTAGAGATAGTTAAAGAGAAGGTAGAAGATAGAGTTAAGAGTAGGGAGAGGAGAGGAGGGAGTGGGGGGAGCGAGAGGTATTAAGTTGATGGGATAGTGAGATGTTAGGAGATATAGTGAGAGAGAGAGAGGATATGAGGAGGTATAATAAGTATTTGGATTGAAGATAGGTAAGAAGTATTGGAAGAAAGATAGAATAGTAGAGAATGGAGAAGTGAGAAGGCGGCTCTCTCTCTCTTTCTCTCTCTCTCGCTCTCTCCCCCTCTCTCTCTCTCTTCTCCTCTCTTCGCTTCTCTCTCTCCTCCCTCTCTCTCTGAGGTGAGATATCTAATCCCATCCATAGATTGCTGTCTTCTTTCATTCACCTACTCAGTGCTTTTGCATTCCAGGCATTATTCAAAAGTCAAGTAAACAATTACTACTACCTTACTTACTCGGCTTTTATTTTGAAGGAAACACTTTTCTCTATTCTTTCCTGACCAAACAGACCAAAAAATGTCCCACCCCCCCCCCCCCCCAGAACTGTCCCCCCATGTCCCATGTTCCCCGCCCCCCCGTCCCCCCCCCCCAATAAGAAATTGTCCCCCCCCAATAAACTTCCCCCCCCCCGACCTAACCGCAGAAATTGTCCCCCCCCTAAAAATGTCCCCAAGAAAATGTCCCCATTTCCCCCCCATAAATGTCCCCCCCCCCCCCCCCTTACACATGTCCCCACCCCCCATGTGTCCCCCCCCCCCCTAAATAAAAAGAAATGGTGTCCCCCCCAGACAATAAATTGGTCCCCCCCCCCCAATGGTCCCCGTTCCCCGTCCCCCCCAGTCCCCCCCCCCTACGAAGAATGTGGTCCCCTCCCCCCCCCCCTTCCCCCCCCCTCCCCGCCGACCACTATCAACCTCACCCTGGCAGGACAGACTAAGAGGAAGCCTCGTCTTCCCCGATGGGACCAGCCTCCTCTGCTCGTCCTCCTCTTTCTCATAGACCGGCCGAAACTCCTCCGGCAAGCAGTTGGTCACCTCTTTACTGTACTTGGCCAGACCGAGCCACAGGTAGACCTCCAGCTTTGCAAAGATCTCACTTGCTGAACTTCCTGGAGACTAAACGGAGAGAGAGAGAGAGAGAGAGAGAGAGAGAGAGAGACAGAGAGACAGAGAGAGAGAGAGAGAGAGAGAGAGAGAGAGAGAGAGAGAGAGAGAGAGAGAGAGAGAATTTTAGAAACAGAACGCTGAGCGCCATCAATGCTTTTAAAGATGGACATCAGTAGTAAAACAGTTACCTTCATGTAGAGGGTGGTGACTCTGCCACAGTCCCGACCCCTCTGCTCCTCAACCAATGAAAAGAGGATGGAGTAGGCAGGGATCCTGACAGTAAGCCAATCGCTTGCTTCCACTCAGTAACCATAGAAATGCGTCCGGGATGGTAGTCTGGGGCTGGAGAGAGAGTGGTGTTGGGGGAGCGGGTGTCAGACCTCAGACTAACTGAACATACTGCAACCTTTGCCGTCTTTGTGGCGACCTTTGGTGACCACTTTTTGACCTCTGACCTCTTTAGCTAGCAGGCGGAGTTTCCGCAGGAGTTTCCTGGTATCCATCAACCGCTGTTTGGCCGTCCGCCTGGTGATCCTCCGCCTGACCCTCACTGCATGTCTGGCCAGAAAGACCTAGAGACAGGTAAATGTTAAGTCAGACAGACGGGAAGATAATCAGACAGAGAGGGAGGAAATTAATAGGCAGGTAGAGAGTGAGAACAGACTCACCAAATGCTTCTTGATAAACTCCTTCCTGCATCTGTCCAGGTTGTTGGGACGTGACTGAGACCTCCTGTCTGATAAAACATTAAACTGTCTGCAGAGAGACAGACGAGAAGACAGACAGAGAGACAGGTATCAAACCAAATCAAACTAAATCTATACCAACCACATTTTGAGAAGGAGGAGACTGACTTGCAGGAGGCCACCAGCTCCAGCAGCACCTCCACCAAACGTTCCTTTGCCTTACTCCTTGGCCTCCTCAAGAGACATTCCACGTCATCAAGACCAATCTCCTAAAAGAGGAGTAGAGGAGAGAATGAAATGTGACCACAGTTTGTAGACATTTTTTGATACACTTTATGTGTTACTTAAAGGATATTAAAGATTGCTTGTCTCTCACCAGCCTGTCCGCTGTCTTACTGAGCCAGTTCGCCTGATAGAGACGAAAGCTGTGATCTTCAAACTGACTCCAGACAAACAGACAAGGCTTCTGTTTCTCTGAGGGAGGCTGGAGAGGAAGACACTGGAACGACCTGAGAGACAGACAGACAGGTGGAGAGACACAGACAATGAAGCAGCGAGACAGCATATAGTTATTGTGCAGTAATCACTGTGGTAGCAGTAGTTGCTCCTCTATGAATTGCCCCAAATGGATTGCAAAGTGGTGTATAATTTCCCTCCACACACACTCACACATTGATGGCAGCAAGCTATCATGCAAGGTACTGGCCTATGTATTGGGATTGGCAATTGGCAATTGGGGTTCAGTGTGTTGTTCAAGGGCACTTCGGCAAGGGATCAAACCAAAACTGTGATTTAGGAAGAATCGCTCTAGCTGCCGAACAAAAGCCAAGGAGGGGTTTGTGTCCCTGTGACCGTGGGAGCTGTGATTATGGGGGAAAAACCTACCATGGTTAAGAGGATTTCATGAACGTATACAAATTAGGATCTTCAGGATTCTAGGGCCACTTCTTCGATCCTGGCCTGGGTTTAATATGATTCCGTCAGAGGTTGAAGACATGGAAACGGAGTGGGTCATGTTCAAAGCTTACATTGAGGAGGCAGCTACTCCGAGTGAAGAAAGCTGCCAAGATGAAAAAGGGCCAACAGGTATCAGGAGGCCAGAAGGGCTACATTTTCATGTGGGGGAGCAGTTCTGTCTAACAATTCAGAAGAGGGGAAATAGGGCTTAGTTTTTGGTGGGATCCTGATAGGGGAAAGTATTGGGCAGGGGAATGAACACTTGCCTTCTGTGAAGGAGGCAGGGTTTGAAGACCTATAGGAAGTCTTCCGGTGGCAAGGTGTCTCCGGGGCAGTCCCAGAACACAATAGAGAGCTTACTTATCCCATCTGACTTGGCAAAGTTTTATGATCACCCAGAGCTAGCTAGATGATGGGGCTGGGGAGAAGAATATCTCTTATTTGGTCATTTTCTGGCATGACCCGCAGCAGAAGTAACGTAAACTAGATGGATGGATTATGTAGTAGTGGTAGGAGTAGTAGTTATCTGTGTGGGTGCAGTAGTTACTTACCTGTCATACTCGGTGGGCTGGGGTCTTGCAGGAGCAGTTACAGATCTGTTCTCAGGTTCGGGACTCAGCACTTCCTCTCTGTCCAGCTCTTCCTCTGACTCCAGTAGACCCTGCGCCTCCTCACTTAGATCCTCCCTGCTCCTTCTCAGCTCCTCCCTGCTCTGGCTCTTCTTGGATCTCCCAATCCCCACTGCCTTCCCATAGTTCCCTGCAAGATACAGAACAGCTGATTGGCGATTTGATGTTGGAAATAAAATGACACTTAAGAACGGCAGGTAGCCAAAAGGCCAGCAGAGGCCTAAATGCGGCATCGACTGCTAACTCTGGACCAAAGCAGGCCCAAATGAATTAACGAGAACGGATTTCAAAATTAACCCTAGTCCACACCACACTCTAGGTTGTGCTCTGCACGATTAATTAGTGATGGGAAATTAACAACATTTCAAAAACGTCTGTTTTCCGTTGTCTTATGTTCTAGTTAATTGAATATCTTTAGATTTTGCACTGTAGGTCGGACACTTGAAGAATATCACTTTTGGCTCTGGGAAAATGTGATGGATCACTATTTTCTGACTTAATTTATTAATCAATAACAAAACATAATTGCAGCCCTGGTACAACGATTCAGGACATAGAATAAACTGTTTACCTATGGAGAGTTCAAAGGTCACCGGTCTGGTTCCTACAGAGGGGTCCATCATAGTGACTTCAAACAGAGACGCGAACAACAGAAATTCCTCCCTGCGTCCCAGGAAACCCTGAGGATGAAAAACAAGAAAAGTCTTAGAGCTGCGGGATGTTACCTCTCGGTTCTCCTGAAACACCTCCTTATCTGCAACTCTGTTTTGTGAGGTGAAGTGCTGTCTTGGGTCCTCTTTTGTTTTCCTTGTACTATAAATCCATCCACTTGAGAAGGTAGTAAGTAGTTTTAAATGTTTTTATTGTAACTTTTTATGCAGATGAAAATTTAAGTAGAAATAATCAAAGTAAAATGTTATTTACTCTGAAATATCAGATATCAAAGACATAGTTGTTTAAATGGCTCATTAATAATAATAATAATAATAATAATAATAATAATAATAAGCTTTATTTGTATAGCACCTTTCATACAAGAATTGCAGCCCAAAGTGCTTCACATCAAAAACATAACAATTAGTACAAGGACAGAATAAGAGCATTTACAGTACAATAATCACAGTGTTGATGTAAATGAGTCGGAAGTACCATTATAGAAATAGCAGAATTAAAATAGTATAAAATAGCTGAATTAAAATAGCCAGAATTAAAATAGTCTAAAATAGCAGATAAAATAGCAGAATTAAAATAGTATAAAATAACATTGCCTAGTTTCCCTATCTGTGCAGTACTTAACGACCCTCCTTTTGGAAAACCACATTCATCACACCATTCTTGTAAATGTTTTAAACTATCAGGGCCATATTTTGAAAGAATGAGATCAACAATGGGCCCCAGTGGCCCTTCAACTGGTTTACTCCCTTTGCTACCCATTCCTGGTAGTCTTTGGCAAACTCTGTATTGACCCTTGTAACGTATAAAACACAGACATCTCCGTGATTCCAGATTCTTTTGGCAAAATCTTGGTTAAAGCCCGCTTCATAAACAAATCCCTGTTTGTTAAGTTTTATGAAACCTATCGGTTAAAGCCAGTTTTTCTCCAATATATTCTTTAATCTTTCACTTTTCCACTAATTGTGTAAAGAACATGTAAACACATTTATCAGAGAAACTTTCTCTTGTTCCCGTGGTAACATCGTCTATCTGATCTCAAGTTTTTCAAAAATACACACTCTGAAAATGTATCCTAGTTACCTTTACACATTCAATGTTAAACCAGTAATAATTCACCATTAAAATGCTAATATAAAAATATATAAAATATCACCATTAAAAGGCTAAAGTAAAGATATATAAAATATCACCATTAAAAGGCTAAAGTAAAGAGATATAAAATATCACTATTAAAAGGCTAAAGTAAAGAGATATAAAATATCACCATTAAAAGGCTAAAGTAAAGAGATATAAAATATCACCATTAAAAGGCTAAAGTAAAGAGATATAAAATATCACCATTAAAAGGCTAAAGTAAAGAGATATAAAATATCCCCATTAAAAGGCTAAAGTAAAGAGATATAAAATATCACCATTAAAAGGCTAAAGTAAAGAGATATAAAATATCACCATTAAAAGGCTAAAGTAAAGAGATATAAAATATCACCATTAAAAGGCTAAAGTAAAGAGATATAAAATATCCCCATTAAAAGGCTAAAGTAAAGAGATATAAAATATCACCATTAAAAGGCTAAAGTAAAGAGATATAAAATATCACCATTAAAAGGCTAAAGTAAAGAGATATAAAATATCCCCATTAAAAGGCTAAAGTAAAGAGATATAAAATATCACCATTAAAAGGCTAAAGTAAAGAGATATAAAATATCACCATTAAAGGCTAAAGTAAAGAGATATAAAATATCACCATTAAAAGGCTAAAGTAAAGAGATATAAAATATCACCATTAAAAGGCTAAAGTAAAGAGATATAAAATATCACCATTAAAGGCTAAAGTAAAGAGATATAAAATATCACCATTAAAAGGCTAAAGTAAAGAGATATAAAATATCACCATTAAAAGGCTAAAGTAAAGAGATATAAAATATCACCATTAAAAGGCTAAAGTAAAGAGATATAAAATATCCCCATTAAAAGGCTAAAGTAAAGAGATATAAAATATCACCATTAAAAGGCTAAAGTAAAGAGATATAAAATATCACCATTAAAAGGCTAAAGTAAAGAGATATAAAATATCCCCATTAAAAGGCTCAAGTAAAGAGATATGTTTTCAGTTTACTTTTGAAGATATTGAGCGAGCTTGCCTCAATAATGTCTGCAGGTAAAGTGTTCCATAGCTTTGGTGCATAATTGCAAAAGGCTGCATCCCCAATTTTCTTTTGGATGTTTCTGGGAACATTTAATAAACCAGTAGTGGATGATCGTAATGTTCTTGAGGGCACATAGTTGATTAGAGAGTTGGCAGTGTAACTTGGTGCGGTTCCGTTTAGGGCTTTGTATACAAGAAGGAGGACCTTAAAGTCAATTCTAAAAGTTACTGGAAGCCAGTGTAGAGCGGCTAACACTGGACTGATGTAGTCTCTCCTCTTGGTTCTAGTCAGCAGCCTCGCTGCAGCGTTTTGGATGAGCTGAAGTCTCTCCGTTGTTTTTTTGGGAGGCCGGTAAAGAGTGCATTACAGTAATCGAGTCGGCTTGAGATAAAAGCATGGATTAGTTTTTCAGCATCCTTTTGACTTATAAATGGTCAGATTTTAGCTATATTTCTAAGGTGGAAGAAGGATGCTTTTGTCACCTTGTTTATGTGGGATTTAAAGCTTAGATCTGAGTCTATGATAACACCAAGACTTGTGACTTCAGGTTTAATCAAAGGAGTAAGTTTCCCCATGTTATTCAGCATCATCTCTCTTTTTGTTACAGGACCTACTAGTAGGATTTCAGTTTTGTTCTCATTTAATTTTAAGAAATTATTGCTCATCCATTTATTTATTGCTGACAGACAGGTGGTGATGGAGTTAACAGCTGTAGTATTATTTGGTTCAGCAGAGATGTACAGCTGTGTGTCATCCGCGTAGCTATGGAAGCACACATTGTGTTCTCTAATGATGTCCCCCAGTGGTAGCATGTATAGGGAGAACAATAATGGAGCCGAGCCAACTCCCTTGTGGAACTCCAAAGTGGGCATCATGCTTCTCTGACACATGATCTCCAAGCCTGACAAAATACTTTCTCCCTTTGATATATGTTCTGAACCAGTTTAATACACAGTCAGAAAGACCAACCAGTTTTTCTAGACGATTAATTAGGATGTCATGGTCCATCGTGTCAAATGCTGCGCTCAGGTCTAGCAGGATAAGAATTGAGAATTTGTTTGTATCAGAGTTTAGTCTGAGGTTACTAATTATTTGAGCAGTTTCTGTACTGTGGCATGCTCTGAAGCCTGATTGAAATTCCTCCAGGATGTTGTTTTCTTTAAGAAAGGAGTTTATTTGGATCGAGACTATTCTTCCTAGTATTTTTCTGATGGGTTAGGGTTAGGTTGGCCTATAGTTGGTCAGCGTATTACTGTCTAGGTTAGGTTTCTTTAGCAAGGGTTTTACAACGGCTGTTTTGAAGACGTCTGGGAAGATGCCCGTTAGAAGAGACGTGTTTATAACATTTAGGGCGTGACTTTATCATGAATGATGATGATGATGATGATGATGATGATGATGATGGTGTTGGTGGTGGCAGCACTGACCTCAGGAAGTGGGTGGGTCTCCTCGACCTCCACGGTAACAGCCTCTGGTACCTCAACTCCCGCTTCCCCTGAGTCCTCAACCAATCCGCTCGAAGACACTAGTTCAAAAAGTAAACAAACCGATGAACAAACTACAGATATATGTGGAGTTCCCCAACCAAAACAGCCCAAAAAAGCCTTGTGACCCGACTCATGTGTGTCTGTAATATTATGATCAACACTGACTGTTTCTGCTCTTAGGATTTTGTTCATCTGCATTTCTTTAGTAGCTGAAATATGAAATATCAGTGACATTTGTTCTGTAGCATAGCATCATTTCTTCATTTCAACATCCTGGCATCATAAAAATAAAAATAAACAAACTCTAAAATCTCTTGAAACTACAGTTGGAATGAAACTCAAACATTTTGCCAGATAAACATGTCCTGTTTCCTTTAGAGATGAATCTTATATCCATCCTTAGGAAACTACACCCTCCCCTTTAAAGTTTAGTATCTCCTTTCTCCTGCTTCTCCACAGGTAGACAGACCTTCCTTATTCTTCTCCTTCTTGCTGCTCCTCTTCTTCCTCACTCCCAGCTTCCCGAAGGCTCCCTTTACCTTCAAGAACACACAAGAGTCAGAGAGGAGAGATGATGTGAGACAATTGCAGAGATCAGGTAAGTATCATTAAGTTCACATACATAAAACAACATCCTGTCTCAGATGAAACAAGCAAAAGGAAGTAAATGCTGATAAACTGACTGTCGTAACATACTAACACACACTAATGAACTGCATACCACATACTCAATCTGTTTGTATCGCTTACTGCGTACTAAATTAATAATTAAGTATTCCATTACCAGCAGACTGCTCACACTGAAGTAAACTCAAACAATACGGGTTTTTTTGCATCACATGACTGTATCGTTACCGCTTACCGGTCTGAGCTACCGTGTGATAAAAATAGTTTGTCACAAATGTAATTCAACAAAACATCTTCCACTGAATTTCATATTTTCCATTATTATTCCAAAATGAATACATATTTTAGTGGTAATTTTTTTTATCTAAAGTACATCATATATATGAACTCCTGCCTTTTTCCTCGTAGCTTGATGACACTCATCATCATCCATCCAACAGTTAATTATTTAAAGCATCGGCCTTGCAGTCCCCCATTGGACAGTCTGAAGAAACGCAATACATTTTTATGCATACTCAGAACTTTGTGCTAATGTATTATACATCAAGGCATTTCTCACGTATAAGATCCACATACTATGCAGTTTGAACACACTACATATTCAATCTTACGCCATACTTAGTATGAACAGTAGGGCATGCCCTTTTTAACAGACCCTCTGATGTTACTCTTATGAAAAACAGTAAGTCGTAGGTACCTTTCCCAACGCGGCAGAGCTTGTATCCGGGGCGGCGGCAGCAGGGGAGGAGTAAACCTCCACACAGAGAGCAAGGAGGATTCGACCGCGGTAGAAGATGCCTTCACCCAGACCCTGGTTCAAAGCCTGGAAGAGAGAGGGTTTGCTCAGTCTGGATCAGTTTGCTTAGTTTGTTCTAATGCTGCAGACATTTTCCAATGTTAAACTGGGAAGTAGAATTACAGGCGGCAAACAAACCCCACTGTCACCATGACACAGCAGTCCCCTCTTCAACACCTCACTTCTGGCTAGCAGAGCACTCACAACTTAATAGTTTCTTTTTTTTACCAGACTCCAAAAAAGCTGTATAACAGCACCTGTAAATCTGACTTTGTTATATCTTATTTGTTTAATCTGTACAAAAGAGTGTTAAAAAGTCAAGTTGCAGTTTTATTGGGGGGTTAGGTGCTGAACTATTTCTTGGCTGGATGCAGTGACTTGGTGGACTCGGTGTCAATCTTTTAATTTAGCTCTCAGAAAGACAGTAAATAAGTGTATTTCCCAAATTATTATTGCTTTAAATGTCAGCTTTGAGTTTGTCTGGTTTACCTGGTGGACGTCTCCGAGGGTGGAGTTCTGAGGAGAACCATACAGGTTCACCCAACATGGACCGAAGGTGGGATTAAACCCTGCAGAAAGAAAGATATTTACCTGTAACGAGGCTGATCTCTATTAAAGGCTCATAATGTACATTTCAACAGTATAAATTCCATCAGTACAACAACAAAGTTATGTCATAACACTTTTTCTATTCAGACACTAACACTGATTCCAACACTTCATTCAGCAAGTTTCACATTAAAAGCTCAGGAAAGGGAGGAACTATTGTTTGCCCTTTGAAACACTGAAAGGCTTTTAATGTGACGTATCTGAGCAGGAGACGTTGAGTTAATTGATGGTAGCATAACATAAATCTAAGAAATATGATTAAAACAATACTAATGTGTTACATACTAATACATTTGAAATAAAGGACTGTCTCTGATATGAGACTAGGTCAGACAAAGACCTGGTTCTCTCTAAAGGTAACCTAGTAAGGTACCATTTAAGTAAAAAAACAACAAGAAACTGCGGGTCGTACCGTTCCTGGTGGGGTCAGAAATCTGATGCAGGTCCAAGAAGTGCGTTGCCAGGGCGATGTCGCCCATCTTGACGTCATCGAGGACCTGGACTCTGATTCGCTGAGCCAGAGGAGGAAACTGCTCAATGAAAGAGATTTCCTCGTTCCAAACTGGACTGCTGGTGGCGCTGCCCACTGATGTCTCCCCCTGCAGACAAACAAACAGTACGATAAGAAAATATGAGGTTTGGCTACTCCTTGTTGAAGTATTAAAAGACAATTAACCATTTTTTTTTTCAAAGAAGAACTTTGAAACCGGAGGAACTAAACTACTAACAAAAAGTCCCCTTTGCATATTTCTGTTTGTTTCCACCACATCTGAAGAACCATGAAGAATTTGATACTTGAAGTACATTTCGTTGAGAAATGCACTTTTATTCAAAGTAGCATTTTGGATGCAGAATCTTTACTTATAATTGAGTATTTCTAAATTGTGGTATTAGAACTTGTACTTAAGAAAATGGATCTGACTTCTTCTTTCACCAATACCAATCAGTGTTGCCCAGCCCTGCAGGCTACACCATAATAGTTCCCCCCAAGAGCACAGACTTTTTTGGTACCTGGTAATATAGTTTAGGAAACTAATGTAGTATCCGAGTTCCTCAAAAGGTTCTTGGTGCGTAACAACACGTGTGTATAAGTATATCTGAGTACCTGTTGTCCAGCGAAGGTTACTTTTACGTAGGGATCAATGAAGACCGTCCGGTCAGTGGCCTTTGACATCTTGGCCATCAGCCCCGCCTCCATGGTGGGCAGACCTTCGGCTTTGTAGATCCGGACACGGAAACGAGCCCACGGACGCTCCGAGGCCATACCACGAGGAAGCAGCAGGTTCCTGCAAGAAAAATAACGTCAGGACTTGGAGCCGATAACACCAGCTGTTCAAACTTAGCTTTGATATAATGTACATTTTTTCCTAAATGCACAGGGCTAGGGGGCAGGGGTGGGAGAAGTATTCAGATTGTCAGCAGCTTTCACCCTCCCATACCATGGTACAATAAAATTATGATTTCTTTGACGCTGTATTACAATATTCACGATGTCTTGTTACTGACTTTTCTATGTCCTCACTGGCTCCGGACGAGGAGGACGCTGGCAGACTGGTCATGCTCATAGCATCTCCCTTCATCACCACACTGAGGCTGGCCTTGACGTAACCCTTGATCCCTGACCTGGTGTCTGCCGGGTCGGTGAGAGGAGCCCACTTCTGGTAGAAGCGGTGGTCTGGAGAGTTGGCAGAAAGGTCAGAGGTCAGCGAGTAGTGGATAGTATTTTGATCAGAGTGCTACAGAGTGAGCAGTACTGGTACCTGGCTGGTTGTACACGGTGGAGATGTCAATCTTAAAGGTCCCAATGTGGGTCACCAGGAAGGCCAGAGTCCGCCGGTGGAACACCTGAGCAGAGGGGACATTTACAGGTGTTCACTTTGGCCTCGCCCACATCTCTCACCATGGTAACAGCAGTAGAGACAGAAGTGAAAAAACAACTAAAAAGTAGAACTGACCTTTATCTCTATGACTTTATCAAAGAGGATCTGTGGACTATCCTGAAACTCAAACTGGAAGTTCTGAAAGAGGAAAAGAGGTCAACAGCTGTAATGTATTTTAATGAACTGTACTGTACTGTCTCTTCTCTGCAGTACCTCGTTGTAGAAGGGGCAGTTGGTGGATTTCTGCGTTGCGGTATGTTTTTTCTGACCTCCTGTTCTGATGAAAACTGCAGGGTTGATGTTCACACCAACCAGCTTCCGAGCCTCCAGGATGTTCACATTGACCTGCGAACACACACGCGCACACACACAAACACACACCTTATTGCAGTGGCGCTGCCAAGGGGGGGGCCATCCCTGTTAGAAACGCTGCCGCCCTGTTGCAAGTCGCATATGCATACCCCTCTCCTCACCTCTCCCTTTCCAAGGATGTAGAAGAACCTACAGTTGCCTTCAGGTGCATTTGGGGACATTCACGCCACCAAATTCAAGCAACCACTTCAACGTAAAAACACAAAAGGCCCTCTCTTGAGCCAGAGATTGCCATTGTGGCCTACTGTAGAAACATGGCGGACTCAATGGAAGAGGACCCGCTTCCTATGTAGATATGAAGGGCTCATTTTAAGCTAACAAAAACACGACCAAGCTTAGTTTCCAGTTATTATACACTAATGAGAACACAGTTATGAATATGATATTGCATTTTCTGCCAATAAATCCACCTAAATCCGTCACACTGGACCTTTAAAACAACAGCCTGCTGCAGAAACAACACTATGAGAGTGGTGAGGATGAACCAAAACAATGAGCTGAAACACACTCTGTACAGCCGAGGGGAAGCTGCAGGTTCACTGTGAGCGATAAATAATAGCCACGTAGATTAAAGGGTGTTTGTGGCACTGCAGGGCCTGTTGGAGTGATTATACATCCTCTCAGGATCCTCCAGGAGCAACTTGAGGCTGTGGCTGCAGAAAAAGATGTCTGGGCGACCTTGATTAGCCTGTTGCCACGGTAACACGGGCCAGGAGGTGGATCAAGTAAGCTTGTTTAAAAACCCGGGGACTGCGGTAGACCAAACGGTTACCTTTACAGATCATGTGGGATGCATTTAACAAAACAAATCACAGCAAATACTTTGACTTTGAGGCCAGCCAATGCACTTTAAAGAGAGTATACGTATTCCTAATTTAAAGTATACTCACTTTTAATATTGCATCCTGTTTTCATCACTTAAATGTCAAACGCAAGACAAAGCTTTCCGAAGTAGTTAAACTGTGCAATACTCACATCTCTTCATTATTACTGTATTACACTGTATATTCAAACACAATTCTTGTGTATCTTACACTATAGATACCATTTACTGCATTCATATCATTATTATTATTATTATTATTATTATTATTACATGTATGTATTGTAATGTATATGGGATATTTGCAGGCCGAATCTGAGAAGCAGTACTTCGGTGCGGAGGACGAAATTAAAACAGCAGTTGTTTCTTCGTCTCCACCACCTGGAACCAAGCCAACATACAAACTATTAAAACATAATGTTACACGGACCGTACAGCCCCCAGTGTCTCAGTAAACACACAGATATCTTAGCCCCACGTGAAGATTATTAAATATCAGAGACATTTAAACCGAGTCTCAAAGTTTCAGCAGTCTGGACTGAAATACACAATATCAACACTAGAAGATGTACAGCTGTAGAATACAATACACGATGAAAAGAATACATTCAAACTTAGAATACAATGAATATGACAAACTACTACAACTTAAATACAAACAGGTTAACATATTATAGTCGACCACAATCGACCTGGTTCTCCTTTTAATGTATCTTCTATTGTGTTTTAAAGTGTCCTGTCTGGATGTGATATGATGTGTTTTAATGTTCCCTTTTAAATAGAAGATTTGTCTCGTGCAAACCGAAGACTAATTCTGCCTTTTGCATGCAAAAAGTAGACAATAAAGTATTTTATTTTACTTCTTCTTCTAACATGGATGAATGAATTCACCTGGAAGCTCTGGACTCTGGTCGCGGCAGCAACATTTCTGGACATAGGCCTGCAACGACTACACACACACACACACACATATACACACACACACACACACACACACACACACACACACACACACACACACACACACACACACACACACACACACACACACACACACACACGTTGTTTTCAGCAGATCATGAGTTGACAGAACTCAGGTAAACAGACAGACAGACAGTAAAGTAGTCAGACCTCAGCAGAGGAGTGAAGATGATGTCTGAAGAGTCCATGTCCATCAGATCATCATCAAAATCATCTTCATCTTCATCTTCATCTTCATCCTCATCCCCAGTCCGGACCAGGCTCCGCCCCAGACGCCGAACCTCTCTCTCCAGCGGACCTGTACGAGCGACAGTCAGCTGACTGACAGGAAAGAGAGAGATGAATAGTTTATACTTGTGTTTGTTTGTATTCCTCCGTCAGAAGTAGAGGGGTGGAGGAATACTTGGTTCCAGGGGATGAGGCTAATGTTTGGGTGTTCAGACGAGAGTCCGACTGATAAATGGTCCGATGTTTTGACCGATATTATCTTTTCACAGATACATCGGTGTCAGTATTCAGTAA